>NW_027125281.1:0-189050 GCF_033026475.1 Channa argus
CACTCTTGATTTCTGGCTAAATAAAAGCTGTTGCAATGATATTTCCATGCTGAACTGAGTTGTTCTGGCTCAAATATGAAGGCAAACCCACTTTCCTTTCAGTATTTTGCTGCATTTGGCAGAAACAGGCATATTTGCTCATTCGGCCTGAAAATGCTTTTAAGCGCATAAAAACTTACACTCTTGATTTCTGTCTAAATAAAAGCTGTTGCAATGATATTTCCATGCTGAACTGAGTTGTTCTGGTTCAAATATGAAGGCAAACCCACTTTCCTTTCAGTATTTTGCTGCATTTGGCAGAAATCAGCTCATTCGGCCTGAAAATGCTTTTAAGCGCATAAAAACTTACACTCTTGATTTTTGGGTAAATAAAAGCTGTTGCAATGATATTTCCATGCTGAACTGAGTTGTTCTGAGTCAAATATGAAGGCAAACCCACTTTCCTTTCAGTATTTTGCTGCATTTGGCAGAAACAGGCATATTTGCTCATTCGGCCTGAAAATGCTTTTAAGCGCATTAAAACTTGCACTCTTGATTTCTGTCTAAATAAAAGCTGTTGCAATGATATTTCCATTCTGAACTGAGTTGTTCTGGCTCAAATATGAAGGCAAACCCACTTTCCTTTCAGTATTTTGCTGCATTTGGCAGAAACAGGCATATTTGCTCATTCGGCCTGAAAATGCTTTTAAGCGCATAAAAACTTACACTCTTGATTTCTGGCTAAATAAAAGCTGTAGCAATGATATTTCCATGCTGAACTGAGTTGGTCTGGGTCAAATATGAAGGCAAACCCACTTTCCTTTCAGTATTTCTGCATTTGGCAGAAATCAGCTCATTCGGCCTGAAAATGCTTTTAAGCGCATAAAAACTTACACTCTTGATTTCTGGCTAAATAAAAGCTGTTGCAATGATATTTCCATGCTGAACTGAGTTGTTCTGGCTCAAATATGAAGGCAAACCCACTTTCCTTTCAGTATTTTGCTGCATTTGGCAGAAATCAGCTCATTCGGCCTGAAAATGCTTTTAAGCGCATAAAAACTTACACTCTTGATTTCTGGCTAAATAAAAGCTGTTGCAATGATATTTCCATGCTGAACTGAGTTGTTCTGGCTCAAATATGAAGGCAAACCCACTTTCCTTTCAGTATTTTGCTGCATTTGGCAGAAACAGGCATATTTGCACATTCGGCCTGAAAATGCTTTTAAGCGCATAAAAACTTACACTCTTGATTTCTGGCTAAATAAAAGCTGTTGCAATGATATTTCCATGCTGAACTGAGTTGTTCTGGCTCAAATATGAAGGCAAACCCACTTTCCTTTCAGTATTTTGCTGCATTTGGCAGAAACAGGCATATTTGCACATTCGGCCTGAAAATGCTTTTAAGCGCATAAAAACTTACACTCTTGATTTCTGGCTAAATAAAAGCTGTTGCAATGATATTTCCATGCTGAACTGAGTTGTTCTGGCTCAAATATGAAGGCAAACCCACTTTCCTTTCAGTATTTTGCTGCATTTGGCAGAAACAGGCATATTTGCTCATTCGGCCTGAAAATGCTTTTAAGCGCATAAAAACTTACACTCTTGATTTCTGGCTATATAAAAGCTGTTGCAATGATATTTCCATGCTGAACTGAGTTGTTCTGGCTCAAATATGAAGGCAAACCCACTTTCCTTTCAGTATTTTGCTGCATTTGGCAGAAACAGGCATATTTGCTCATTCGGCCTGAAAATGCTTTTAAGCGCATAAAAACTTACACTCTTGATTTCTGGCTAAATAAAAGCTGTTGCAATGATATTTCCATGCTGAACTGAGTTGTTCTGGCTCAAATATGAAGGCAAACCCACTTTCCTTTCAGTATTTTGCTGCATTTGGCAGAAATCAGCTCATTCGGCCTGAGAATGCTTTTAAGCGCATAAAAACGTACACTCTTGATTTTTGGCTAAATAAAAGCTGTTGCAATGATATTTCCATGCTGAACTGAGTTGTTCTGGGTCAAATCTGAAGGCAAACCCACTTTCCTTTCAGTATTTTGCTGCATTTGGCAGAAACAGACATATTTGCTCATTTGGCCTGAAAATGCTTTTAAGCGCATAAAAACTTACACTCTTGATTTCTGGCTAAATAAAAGCTGTTGCAATGATATTTCTATGCTGAACTGAGTTGTTCTGTGTCAAATAAAAAGGCAAACCCACTTTCCTTTCAGTATTTTGCTGCATTTGGCAGAAACAGGCATATTTGCTCATTCGGCTTGAAAATGCTTTTAAGCGCATAAAAACTTACACTCTTGATTTCTGGCTAAATAAAAGCTGTTGCAATGATATTTCCATGCTGAACTGAGTTGTTCTGGCTCAAATATGAAGGCAAACCCACTTTCCTTTCAGTATTTTGCTGCATTTGGCAGAAATCAGCTCATTCGGCCTGAAAATGCTTTTGAGCGCATAAAAACGTACACTCTTGATTTTTGGGTAAATAAAAGCTGTTGCAATGATATTTCCATGCTGAACTGAGTTGTTCTGAGTCAAATATGAAGGCAAACCCACTTTCCTTTCAGTATTTTGCTGCATTTGGCAGAAACAGGCATATTTGCTCATTCGGCCTGAAAATGCTTTTAAGCGCATAAAAACTTACACTCTTGATTTCTGGCTAAATAAAAGCTGTTGCAATAATATTTCCATGCTGAACTGAGTTGTTCTGGCTCAAATATGAAGGCAAACCCACTTTCCTTTCAGTATTTTGCTGCATTTGGCAGAAATCAGCTCATTCGGCCTGAAAATGCTTTTAAGCGCATAAAAACTTGCACTCTTGATTTCTGTCTAAATAAAAGCTGTTGCAATGATATTTCCATGCTGAACTGAGTTGTTCTGGTTCAAATATGAAGGCAAACCCACTTTCCTTTCAGTATTTTGCTGCATTTGGCAGAAACAGGCATATTTGCTCATTCGGCCTGAAAATGCTTTTAAGCGCATAAAAACTTACACTCTTGATTTCTGGCTAAATAAAAGCTGTAGCAATGATATTTCCATGCTGAACTGAGTTGGTCTGGGTCAAATATGAAGGCAAACCCACTTTCCTTTCAGTATTTTGCTGCATTTGGCAGAAATCAGCTCATTCGGCCTGAAAATGCTTTTAAGCGCATAAAAACTTACACTCTTGATTTCTGGCTAAATAAAAGCTGTTGCAATGATATTTCCATAGTGTACTGAGTTGTTCTGGCTCAAATATGAAGGCAAACCCACTTTCCTTTCAGTATTTTGCTGCATTTGGCAGAAATCAGCTCATTCGGCCTGAAAATGCTTTTAAGCGCATAAAAACTTACGCTCTTGATTTCTGGCTAAATAAAAGCTGTTGCAATGATATTTCCATGCTGAATTGAGTTGTTCTGCCTCAAATATGAAGGCAAACCCACTTTCCTTTCAGTATTTTGCTGCATTTGGCAGAAACAGGCATATTTGCTCATTCGGCCTGAAAATGCTTTTAAGCGCATAAAAACTTACGCTCTTGATTTCTGGCTAAATAAAAGCTGTTGCAATGATATTTCCATGCTGAACTGAGATGTTCTGGGTCAGATATGAAGGCAAACCCACTTTCCTTTCAGTATTTTGCTGCATTTGGCAGAAATCAGCTCATTCGGCCTGAAAATGCTTTTAAGCGCATAAAAACTTACACTCTTGATTTCTGGCTAAATAAAAGCTGTTGCAATGATATTTCCATGCTGAACTGAGTTGTTCTGGCTCAAATATGAAGGCAAACCCACTTTCCTTTCAGTATGTTGCTGCATTTGGCAGAAACAGGCATATTTGCTCATTCGGCCTGAAAATGCTTTTAAGCGCATAAAAACTTACACTCTTGATTTCTGGCTAAATAAAAGCTGTTGCAATGATATTTCCATAGTGTACTGAGTTGTTCTGGCTCAAATATGAAGGCAAACCCACTTTCTTTTCAGTATTTTGCTGCATTTGGCAGAAACAGGCATATTTGCTCATTTGGCCTGAAAATGCTTTTAAGCGCATAAAAACTTACACTCTTGATTTCTAGCTAAATAAAAGCTGTTGCAATGATATTTCCATGCTGAACTGAGATGTTCTGGGTCAGATATGAAGGCAAACCCACTTTCCTTTCAGTATTTGCTGCATTTGGCACAAACAGGCATATTTGCTCATTCGGCCTGAAAATGCTTTTAAGCGCATAAAAACTTACGCTCTTGATTTCTGGCTAAATAAAAGCTGTTGCAATGATATTTCCATGCTGAACTGAGATGTTCTGGGTCAGATATGAAGGCAAACCCACTTTCCTTTCAGTATTTTGCTGCATTTGGCACAAACAGGCATATTTGCTCATTTGGCCTGAAAATGCTTTTAAGCGCATAAAAACTTACACTCTTGATTTCTGGCTAAATAAAAGCTGTTGCAATGATATTTCCATGCTGAACTGAGTTGTTCTGGCTCAAATATGAAGGCAAACCCACTTTCCTTTCAGTATTTTGCTGCATTTGGCAGAAACAGGCATATTTGCTCATTCGGCCTGAAAATGCTTTTAAGCGCATAACAACTTACACTCTTGATTTCTGGCTAAATAAAAGCTGTTGCAATGATATTTACATGCTGAATTGAGTTGTTCTGCCTCAAATATGAAGGCAAACCCACTTTCCTTTCAGTATTTTGCTGCATTTGGCAGAAACAGGCATATTTGCTCATTCGGCCTGAAAATGCTTTTAAGCGCATAAAAACTTACACTCTTGATTTCTGGCTAAATAAAAACTGTTGCAATGATATTTCCATGCTGAACTGAGTTGTTCTGGCTCAAATATGAAGGCAAACCCACTTTCCTTTCAGTATTTTGCTGCATTTGGCAGAAGCAGGCATATTTGCTCATTCGGCCTGAAAATGCTTTTAAGCGCATAAAAACTTACACTCTTGATTTCTGGCTAAATAAAAGCTGTTGCAATGATATTTCCATGCTGAACTGAGTTGTTCTGGGTCAGATATGAAGGCAAACCCACTTTCCTTTCAGTATTTTGCTGCATTTGGCAGAAACAGGCATATTTGCTCATTCGGCCTGAAAATGCTTTTAAGCGCATAAAAACTTACACTCTTGATTTCTGGCTAAATAAAAGCTGTTGCAATGATATTTCCATGCTGAACTGAGTTGTTCTGGGTCAAATATGAAGGCAAACCCACTTTCCTTTCAGTATTTTGCTGCATTTGGCAGAAACAGGCATATTTGCTCATTCGGCCTGAAAATGCTTTTAGGCACATAAAAACTTACACTCTTGATTTCTGGCTAAATAAAAGCTGTTGCAATGATATTTCCATGCTGAACTGAGTTGTTCTGGGTCAAATATGAAGGCAAACCCACTTTCCTTCAGTATTTTGCTGCATTTGGCAGAAACAGGCATATTTGCTCATTCGGCCTGAAAATGCTTTTAAGCGCATAAAAACTTACGCTCTTGATTTCTGGCTAAATAAAAGCTGTTGCAATGATATTTCCATGCTGAACTGAGTTGTTCTGGGTCAGATATGAAGGCAAACCCACTTTCCTTTCAGTATTTTGCTGCATTTGGCAGAAACAGGCATATTTGCTCATTCGGCCTGAAAATGCTTTTAAGCGCATAAAAACTTACACTCTTGATTTCTGGCTAAATAAAAGCTGTTGCAATGATATTTCCATGCTGAACTGAGTTGTTCTGGGTCAAATATGAAGGCAAACCCACGTTCCTTTCAGTATTTTGCTGCATTTGGCAGAAACAAGTATATTTGCTCATTCGGCCTGAAAATGGTTTTAAGCGCATAAAAACTTAGACTCTTGATTTCTGGCTAAATAAAAGCTGTTGCAATGATATTTACATGCTGAACTGAGTTGGTCTGGGTCAAATATGAAGGCAAACCCACTTTCCTTTCAGTATTTTGGTGTATTTGGCAGAAATCAGCTCATTCGGCCTGAAAATGCTTTTAAGCGCATAAAAACTTACACTCTTGATTTCTGGCTAAATAAAAGCTGTTGCAATGATATTTCCATGCTGAACTGAGTTTTTCTGGGTCAGATATGAAGGCAAACCCACTTTCCTTTCAGTATTTTGCTGCATTTGGCAGAAACAGGCATATTTGCTCATTCGGCCTGAAAATGCTTTTAAGTACATAAAAACTTACACTCTTGATTTCTGGCTAAATAAAAGCTGTTGCAATAATATTTCCATGCTGAACTGAGTTGGTCTGGGTCAAATATGAAGGCAAACCCACTTTCCTTTCAGTATTTTGCTGCATTTGGCAGAAACAGGCATATTTGCTCATTCGGCCTGAAAATGCTTTTAAGCGCATAAAAACTTACACTCTTGATTTCTGGCTAAATAAAAGCTGTTGCAATGATATTTCCATGCTGAACTGAGTTGTTCTGGTTCAAATATGAAGGCAAACCCACTTTCCTTTCAGTATTTTGCTGCATTTGGCAGAAATCAGCTCATTCGGCCTGAAAATGCTTTTAAGCGCATAAAAACGTACACTCTTGAGTTTTGGCTAAATAAAAGCTGTTGCAATGATATTTCCATGCTGAACTGAGTTTTTCTGGGTCAGATATGAAGGCAAACCCACTTTCCTTTCAGTATTTTGCTGCATTTGGCAGAAACAGGCATATTTGCTCATTCGGCCTGAAAATGCTTTTAAGCACATAAAAACTTACACTCTTGATTTCTGGCTAAATAAAAGCTGTTGCAATAATATTTCCATGCTGAACTGAGTTGTTCTGGCTCAAATATGAAGGCAAACCCACTTTCTTTTCAGTATTTTGCTGCATTTGGCAGAAACAGGAATATTTGCTCATTCGGCCTGAAAATGCTTTTAAGCGCATCAAAACTTACACTCTTGATTTCTGTCTAAATAAAAGCTGTTGCAATGATATTTCCATGCTGAACTGAGTTGGTCTGGGTCAAATATGAAGGCAAACCCACTTTCCTTTCAGTATTTTGCTGCATTTGGCAGAAACAGGCATATTTGCTCATTCGGCCTGAAAATGCTTTTAAGCGCATAAAAACTTACACTCTTGATTTCTGGCTAAATAAAAGCTGTTGCAATGATATTTCCATGCTGAACTGAGTTGTTCTGGCTCAAATATGAAGGCAAACCCACTTTCCTTTCAGTATTTTGCTGCATTTGGCAGAAACAGGCATATTTGCTCATTCGGCCTGAAAATGCTTTTAAGCGCATAAAAACTTACACTCTTGATTTCTGGCTAAATAAAAGCTGTTGCAATGATATTTCCATGCTGAACTGAGTTGTTCTGGGTCAAATATGAAGGCAAACCCACTTTCCTTTCAGTATTTTGCTGCATTTGGCAGAAATCAGCTCATTCGGCCTGAAAATGCTTTTAAGCGCATAAAAACTTACACTCTTGATTTCTGGCTAAATAAAAGCTGTTGCAATGATATTTCCATGCTGAACTGAGTTGTTCTGGCTCAAATATGAAGGCAAACCCACTTTCCTTTCAGTATTTTGCTGCATTTGGCAGAAACAGGCATATTTGCTCATTCGGCCTGAAAATGCTTTTAAGCGCATAAAAACTTACACTCTTGATTTCTGGCTAAATAAAAGCTGTTGCAATGATATTTCCATGCTGAACTGAGTTGTTGTGGCTCAAATATGAAGGCAAACCCAATTTCCTTTCAGTATTTTGCTGCATTTGGCAGAAATCAGCTCATTCGGCCTGAAAATGCTTTTAAGCGCATAAAAACTTACACTCTTGATTTCTGGCTAAATAAAAGCTGTTGCAATGATATTTCCATGCTGAACTGAGTTGTTCTGGCTCAAATATGAAGGCAAACCCACTTTCCTTTCAGTATTTTGCTGCATTTGGCAGAAACAGGCATATTTGCTCATTCGGCCTGAAAATGCTTTTAAGCGCATAAAAACTTACACTCTTGATTTCTGGCTAAATAAAAGCTGTTGCAATGATATTTCCATGCTGAACTGAGTTGTTGTGGCTCAAATATGAAGGCAAACCCAATTTCCTTTCAGTATTTTGCTGCATTTGGCAGAAATCAGCTCATTCGGCCTGAAAATGCTTTTAAGCGCATAAAAACTTACACTCTTGATTTCTGGCTAAATAAAAGCTGTTGCAATGATATTTCCATGCTGAACTGAGTTGTTCTGGCTCAAATATGAAGGCAAACCCAATTTCCTTTCAGTATTTTGCTGCATTTGGCAGAAATCAGCTCATTCGGCCTGAAAATGCTTTTAAGCGCATAAAAACTTACACTCTTGATTTCTGGCTAAATAAAAGCTGTTGCAATGATATTTCCATGCTGAACTGAGTTGTTCTGGCTCAAATATGAAGGCAAACCCACTTTCCTTTCAGTATTTTGCTGCATTTGGCAGAAACAGGCATATTTGCTCATTCGGCCTGAAAATGCTTTTAAGCGCATAAAAACTTACACTCTTGATTTCTGGCTAAATAAAAGCTGTTGCAATGATATTTCCATGCTGAACTGAGTTGTTCTGGGTCAAGTATGAAGGCAAACCCACTTTCCTTTCAGTATTTTGCTGCATTTGGCAGAAACAGGCATATTTGCTCATTCGGCCTGAAAATGCTTTTAAGCGCATAAAAACTTACACTCTTGATTTCTGGCTAAAAAAAAGCTGTTGCAATGATATTTCCATGCTGAACTGAGTTGTTCTGGGTCAGATATGAAGGCAAACCCACTTTCCTTTCAGTATTTTGCTGCATTTGGCAGAAACAGGCATATTTGCTCATTCGGCCTGAAAATGCTTTTAAGCGCATAAAAACTTACACTCTTGATTTCTGGCTAAATAAAAGCTGTTGCAATGATATTTCCATGCTGAACTGAGTTGTTCTGGCTCAAATATGAAGGCAAACCCACGTTCCTTTCAGTATTTTGCTGCATTTGGCAGAAACAAGTATATTTGCTCATTCGGCCTGAAAATGGTTTTAAGCGCATAAAAACTTATACTCTTGATTTCTGGCTAAATAAAAGCTGTTGCAATGATATTTACATGCTGAACTGAGTTGGTCTGGGTCAAATATGAAGGCAAACCCACTTTCCTTTCAGTATTTTGGTGTATTTGGCAGAAATCAGCTCATTCGGCCTGAAAATGCTTTTAAGCGCATAAAAACTTACACTCTTGATTTCTGGATAAATAAAAGCTGTTGCAATGAGATTTCCATGCTGAACTGAGTTGGTCTGGGTCAAATATGAAGGCAAACCCACTTTCCTTTTAGTATTTTGCTGCATTTGGCAGAAACAGGCATATTTGCTCATTCGGCCTGAAAATGCTTTTAAGCGCATAAAAACTTACACTCTTGATTTCTGGCTAAATAAAAGCTGTTGCAATGATATTTCCATGCTGAACTGAGTTGTTCTGGCTCAAATATGAAGGCAAACCCACTTTCCTTTCAGTATTTTGCTGCATTTGGCAGAAACAGGCATATTTGCTCATTCGGCCTGAAAATGCTTTTAAGCACATAAAAACTTACACTCTTGATTTCTGGCTAAATAAAAGCTGTTGCAATGATATTTCCATGCTGAACTGAGTTGTTCTGGGTCAAATATGAAGGCAAACCCACTTTCCTTTCAGAATTTTGCTGCATTTGGCAGAAACAGGCATATTTGCTCATTCGGCCTGAAAATGCTTTTAAGCGCATAAAAACTTACACTCTTGATTTCTGGCTAAATAAAAGCTGTTGCAATGATATTTCCATGCTGAACTGAGTTGTTCTGGGTCAAATATGAAGGCAAACCCACGTTCCTTTCAGTATTTTGCTGCATTTGGAAGAAACAAGTATATTTGCTCATTCGGCCTGAAAATGGTTTTAAGCGCATAAAAACTTACACTCTTGATTTCTGGCTAAATAAAAGCTGTTGCAATGATATTTCCATGCTGAACTGAGTTTTTCTGGGTCAGATATGAAGGCAAACCCACTTTCCTTTCAGTATTTTGGTGTATTTGGCAGAAATCAGCTCATTCGGCCTGAAAATGCTTTTAAGCGCATAAAAACTTACACTCTTGATTTCTGGCTAAATAAAAGCTGTTGCAATGATATTTCCATGCTGAACTGAGTTTTTCTGGGTCAGATATGAAGGCAAACCCACTTTCCTTTCAGTATTTTGCTGCATTTGGCAGAAACAGGCATATTTGCTCATTCGGCCTGAAAATGCTTTTAAGCACATAAAAACGTACACTCTTGATTTCTGGCTAAATAAAAGCTGTTGCAATAATATTTCCATGCTGAACTGAGTTGGTCTGGGTCAAATATGAAGGCAAACCCACTTTCCTTTCAGTATTTTGCTGCCTTTGGCAGAAACACGCATATTTGCTCATTCGGCCTGAAAATGCTTTTAAGCGCATAAAAACTTACACTCTTGATTTCTGGCTCAATAAAAGCTGTTGCAATGATATTTCCATGCTGAACTGAGTTGTTCTGGTTCAAATATGAAGGCAAACCCACTTTCCTTTCAGTATTTTGCTGCATTTGGCAGAAATCAGCTCATTCGGCCTGAAAATGCTTTTAAGCGCATAAAAACGTACACTCTTGTTTTCTGGCTAAATAAAAGCTGTTGCAATAATATTTCCATGCTGAACTGAGTTGTTCTGGCTCAAATATGAAGGCAAACCCACTTTCTTTTCAGTATTTTGCTGCATTTGGCAGAAACAGGAATATTTGCTCATTCGGCCTGAAAATGCTTTTAAGCGCATCAAAACTTACACTCTTGATTTCTGGCTAAATAAAAGCTGTTGCAATGATATTTCCATGCTGAACTGAGTTGGTCTGGGTCAAATATGAAGGCAAACCCACTTTCCTTTCAGTATTTTGCTGCATTTGGCAGAAACAGGCATATTTGCTCATTCGGCCTGAAAATGCTTTTAAGCGCATAAAAACTTACACTCTTGATTTCTGGCTAAATAAAAGCTGTTGCAATGATATTTCCATGCTGAACTGAGTTGTTCTGGCTCAAATATGAAGGCAAACCCACTTTCCTTTCAGTATTTTGCTGCATTTGGCAGAAACAGGAATATTTGCTCATTCGGCCTGAAAATGCTTTTAAGCGCATCAAAACTTACACTCTTGATTTCTGTCTAAATAAAAGCTGTTGCAATGATATTTCCATGCTGAACTGAGTTGTTCTGGGTCAAATATGAAGGCAAACCCACTTTCCTTTCAGTATTTTGGTGTATTTGGCAGAAATCAGCTCATTCGGCCTGAAAATGCTTTTAAGCGCATAAAAACTTACACTCTTGATTTCTGGCTAAATAAAAGCTGTTGCAATGATATTTCCATGCTGAACTGAGTTTTTCTGGGTCAGATATGAAGGCAAACCCACTTTCCTTTCAGTATTTTGCTGCATTTGGCAGAAACAGGCATATTTGCTCATTCGGCCTGAAAATGCTTTTAAGCACATAAAAACGTACACTCTTGATTTCTGGCTAAATAAAAGCTGTTGCAATGATATTTCCATGCTGAACTGAGTTGTTCTGGTTCAAATATGAAGGCAAACCCACTTTCCTTTCAGTATTTTGCTGCATTTGGCAGAAATCAGCTCATTCGGCCTGAAAATGCTTTTAAGCGCATAAAAACTTACACTCTTGATTTTTGGCTAAATAAAAGCTGTTGCAATGATATTTCCATGCTGAACTGAGTTTTTCTGGGTCAGATATGAAGGCAAACCCACTTTCCTTTCAGTATTTTGCTGCATTTGGCAGAAACAGGAATATTTGCTCATTCGGCCTGAAAATGCTTTTAAGCGCATCAAAACTTACACTCTTGATTTCTGGCTAAATAAAAGCTGTTGCAATGATATTTCCATGCTGAACTGAGTTGGTCTGGGTCAAATATGAAGGCAAACCCACTTTCCTTTCAGTATTTTGCTGCATTTGGCAGAAACAGGCATATTTGCTCATTCGGCCTGAAAATGCTTTTAAGCGCATAAAAACTTACACTCTTGATTTCTGGCTAAATAAAAGCTGTTGCAATGATATTTCCATGCTGAACTGAGTTGTTCTGGCTCAAATATGAAGGCAAACCCACTTTCCTTTCAGTATTTTGCTGCATTTGGCAGAAACAGGAATATTTGCTCATTCGGCCTGAAAATGCTTTTAAGCGCATCAAAACTTACACTCTTGATTTCTGTCTAAATAAAAGCTGTTGCAATGATATTTCCATGCTGAACTGAGTTGTTCTGGGTCAAATATGAAGGCAAACCCACTTTCCTTTCAGTATTTTGCTGCATTTGGCAGAAATCAGCTCATTCGGCCTGAAAATGCTTTTAAGCGCATAAAAACTTACACTCTTGATTTCTGGCTAAATAAAAGCTGTTGCAATGATATTTCCATGCTGAACTGAGTTGTTCTGGCTCAAATATGAAGGCAAACCCACTTTCCTTTCAGTATTTTGCTGCATTTGGCAGAAATCAGCTCATTCGGCCTGAAAATGCTTTTAAGCGCATAAAAACTTACACTCTTGATTTCTGGCTAAATAAAAGCTGTTGCAATGATATTTCCATGCTGAACTGAGTTGTTCTGGCTCAAATATGAAGGCAAACCCACTTTCCTTTCAGTACTTTGGTGCATTTGGCAGAAACAGGCATATTTGCTCATTCGGCCTGAAAATGCTTTTAAGCGCATAAAAACTTACACTCTTGATTTCTGGCTAAATAAAAGCTGTTGCAATTATATTTCCATGCTGAACTGAGTTGTTCTGGCTCAAATATGAAGGCAAACCCACTTTCCTTTCAGTATTTTGCTGCATTTGGCAGAAATCAGCTCATTCGGCCTGAAAATGCTTTTAAGCGCATAAAAACTTACACTCTTGATTTCTGGCTAAATAAAAGCTGTTGCAATGATATTTCCATGCTGAACTGAGTTGTTCTGGGTCAAATATGAAGGCAAACCCACTTTCCTTTCAGTATTTTGGTGTATTTGGCAGAAATCAGCTCATTCGGCCTGAAAATGCTTTTAAGCGCATAAAAACTTACACTCTTGATTTCTGGCTAAATAAAAGCTGTTGCAATGATATTTCCATGCTGAACTGAGTTGTTCTGGCTCAAATATGAAGGCAAACCCACTTTCCTTTCAGTATTTTGCTGCATTTGGCAGAAACAGGCATATTTGCTCATTCGGCCTGAAAATGCTTTTAAGCGCATAAAAACTTACACTCTTGATTTCTGGCTAAATAAAAGCTGTTGCAATGATATTTCCATGCTGAACTGAGTTGTTCTGGCTCAAATATGAAGGCAAACCCACTTTCCTTTCAGTATTTTGCTGCATTTGGCAGAAACAGGCATATTTGCTCATTCGGCCTGAAAATGCTTTTAAGCGCATAAAAACTTACACTCTTGATTTCTGGCTAAATAAAAGCTGTTGCAATGATATTTCCATGCTGAACTGAGTTGTTCTGGCTCAAATATGAAGGCAAACCCACTTTCCTTTCAGTATTTTGCTGCATTTGGCAGAAACAGGCATATTTGCTCATTCGGCCTGAAAATGCTTTTAAGCGCATAAAAACTTACACTCTTGATTTCTGGCTAAATAAAAGCTGTTGCAATGATATTTCCATGCTGAACTGAGTTGTTCTGGCTCAAATATGAAGGCAAACCCACTTTCCTTTCAGTATTTTGCTGCATTTGGCAGAAATCAGCTCATTCGGCCTGAAAATGCTTTTAAGCGCATAAAAACTTACACTCTTGATTTCTGGCTAAATAAAAGCTGTTGCAATGATATTTCCATGCTGAACTGAGTTGTTCTGGGTCAAATATGAAGGCAAACCCACTTTCCTTTCAGTATTTTGGTGTATTTGGCAGAAATCAGCTCATTCGGCCTGAAAATGCTTTTAAGCGCATAAAAACTTACACTCTTGATTTCTGGCTAAATAAAAGCTGTTGCAATGAGATTTCCATGCTGAACTGAGTTGGTCTGGGTCAAATATGAAGGCAAACCCACTTTCCTTTCAGTATTTTGCTGCATTTGGCAGAAACAGGCATATTTGCTCATTCGGCCTGAAAATGCTTTTAAGCGCATAAAAACTTACACTCTTGATTTCTGGCTAAATAAAAGCTGTTGCAATAATATTTCCATGCTGAACTGAGTTGTTCTGGCTCAAATATGAAGGCAAACCCACTTTCTTTTCAGTATTTTGCTGCATTTGGCAGAAACAGGCATATTTGCTCATTCGGCCTGAAAACGCTTTTAAGCGCATAAAAACTTACACTCTTGATTTCTGGCTAAATAAAAGCTGTTGCAATGATATTTCCATGCTGAACTGAGTTGTTCTGGCTCAAATATGAAGTCAAACCCACTTTCCTTTCAGTATTTTGCTGCATTTGGCAGAAACAGGCATATTTGGTCATTCGGCCTGAAAATGCTTTTAAGCGCGTAAAAACTTACACTCTTGATTTCTGGCTAAATAAAAGCTGTTGCAATGATATTTCCATGCTGAACTGAGTTGTTCTGGGTCAGATATGAAGGCAAACCCACTTTCCTTTCAGTATTTTGCTGCATTTGGCAGAAATCAGCTCATTCGGCCTGAAAATGCTTTTAAGCGCATAAAAACGTACACTCTTGATTTTTGGCTAAATAAAAGCTGTTGCAATGATATTTCCATGCTGAACTGAGTTGTTCTGGGTCAAATATGAAGGCAAACCCACTTTCCTTTCAGTATTTTGCTGCATTTGGCAGAAACAGGCATATTTGCTCATTCGGCCTGAAAATGCTTTTAAGCGCATAAAAACTTACACTCTTGATTTCTGGCTAAATAAAAGCTGTTGCAATGATATTTCCATGCTGAACTGAGTTGTTCTGGGTCAAATATGAAGGCAAACCCACGTTCCTTTCAGTATTTTGCTGCATTTGGCAGAAACAAGTATATTTGCTCATTCGGCCTGAAAATGGTTTTAAGCGCATAAAAACTTACACTCTTGATTTCTGGCTAAATAAAAGCTGTTGCAATGATATTTACATGCTGAACTGAGTTGGTCTGGGTCAAATATGAAGGCAAACCCACTTTCCTTTCAGTATTTTGGTGTATTTGGCAGAAATCAGCTCATTCGGCCTGAAAATGCTTTTAAGCGCATAAAAACTTACACTCTTGATTTCTGGCTAAATAAAAGCTGTTGCAATGATATTTCCATGCTGAACTGAGTTGTTCTGGCTCAAATATGAAGGCAAACCCACTTTCCTTTCAGTATTTTGCTGCATTTGGCAGAAATCAGCTCATTCGGCCTGAAAATGCTTTTAAGCGCATAAAAACTTACACTCTTGATTTCTGGCTAAATAAAAGCTGTTGCAATGATATTTCCATGCTGAACTGAGTTGTTCTGGGTCAAATATGAAGGCAAACCCACTTTCCTTTCAGTATTTTGGTGTATTTGGCAGAAATCAGCTCATTCGGCCTGAAAATGCTTTTAAGCGCATAAAAACTTACACTCTTGATTTCTGGCTAAATAAAAGCTGTTGCAATGAGATTTCCATGCTGAACTGAGTTGTTCTGGCTCAAATATGAAGGCAAACCCACTTTCCTTTCAGTATTTTGCTGCATTTGGCAGAAACAGGCATATTTGCACATTCGGCCTGAAAATGCTTTTAAGCGCATAAAAACTTACACTCTTGATTTCTGGCTAAATAAAAGCTGTTGCAATGATATTTCCATGCTGAACTGAGTTGTTCTGGGTCAGATATGAAGGCAAACCCACTTTCCTTTCAGTATTTTGCTGCATTTGGCAGAAATCAGCTCATTCGGCCTGAAAATGCTTTTAAGCGCATAAAAACATACACTCTTGATTTTTGGCTAAATAAAAGCTGTTGCAATGATATTTCCATGCTGAACTGAGTTGTTCTGGGTCAGATATGAAGGCAAACCCACTTTCCTTTCAGTATTTTGCTGCATTTGGCAGAAACAGGCATATTTGCTCATTCGGCCTGAAAATGCTTTTAAGCGCATAAAAACTTACACTCTTGATTTCTGGCTAAATAAAAGCTGTTGCAATGATATTTACATGCTGAACTGAGTTGGTCTGGGTCAAATATGAAGGCAAACCCACTTTCCTTTCAGTATTTTGGTGTATTTGGCAGAAATCAGCTCATTCGGCCTGAAAATGCTTTTAAGCGCATAAAAACTTACACTCTTGATTTCTGGCTAAATAAAAGCTGTTGCAATGATATTTCCATGCTGAACTGAGTTGTTCTGGCTCAAATATGAAGGCAAACCCACTTTCCTTTCAGTATTTTGCTGCATTTGGCAGAAACAGGCATATTTGCTCATTCGGCCTGAAAATGCTTTTAAGCGCATAAAAACTTACACTCTTGATTTCTGGCTAAATAAAAGCTGTTGCAATGATATTTCCATGCTGAACTGAGTTGTTCTGGCTCAAATATGAAGGCAAACCCACTTTCCTTTCAGTATTTTGCTGCATTTGGCAGAAATCAGCTCATTCGGCCTGAAAATGCTTTTAAGCGCATAAAAACTTACACTCTTGATTTCTGGCTAAATAAAAGCTGTTGCAATGATATTTCCATGCTGAACTGAGTTGTTCTGGCTCAAATATGAAGGCAAACCCACTTTCCTTTCAGTATTTTGCTGCATTTGGCAGAAACAGGCATATTTGCTCATTCGGCTTGAAAATGCTTTTAAGCGCATAAAAACTTACACTCTTGATTTCTGGCTATATAAAAGCTGTTGCAATGATATTTCCATGCTGAACTGAGTTGTTCTGGCTCAAATATGAAGGCAAACCCACTTTCCTTTCAGTATTTTGCTGCATTTGGCAGAAACAGGCATATTTGCTCATTCGGCCTGAAAATGCTTTTAAGCGCATAAAAACTTACACTCTTGATTTCTGGCTAAATAAAAGCTGTTGCAATGATATTTCCATGCTGAACTGAGTTGTTCTGGCTGAAATATGAAGGCAAACCCACTTTCCTTTCAGTATTTTGGTGTATTTGGCAGAAATCAGCTCATTCGGCCTGAAAATGCTTTTAAGCGCATAAAAACTTACACTCTTGATTTCTGGCTAAATAAAAGCTGTTGCAATGAGATTTCCATGCTGAACTGAGTTGGTCTGGGTCAAATATGAAGGCAAACCCACTTTCCTTTCAGTATTTTGCTGCATTTGGCAGAAACAGGCATATTTGCTCATTCGGCCTGAAAATGCTTTTAAGCGCATAAAAACTTACACTCTTGATTTCTGGCTAAATAAAAGCTGTTGCAATAATATTTCCATGCTGAACTGAGTTGTTCTGGCTCAAATATGAAGGCAAACCCACTTTCTTTTCAGTATTTTGCTGCATTTGGCAGAAACAGGCATATTTGCTCATTCGGCCTGAAAACGCTTTTAAGCGCATAAAAACTTACACTCTTGATTTCTGGCTAAATAAAAGCTGTTGCAATGATATTTCCATGCTGAACTGAGTTGTTCTGGCTCAAATATGAAGGCAAACCCACTTTCCTTTCAGTATTTTGCTGCATTTGGCAGAAACAGGCATATTTGCTCATTCGGCCTGAAAATGCTTTTAAGCACATAAAAACTTACACTCTTGATTTCTGGCTAAATAAAAGCTGTTGCAATGATATTTCCATGCTGAACTGAGTTGTTCTGTGTCAAATATGAAGGCAAACCCACTTTCCTTTCAGTATTTTGCTGCATTTGGCAGAAATCAGCTCATTCGGCCTGAAAATGCTTTTAAGCGCATAAAAACGTACTCTCTTGATTTTTGGCTAAATAAAAGCTGTTGCAATGATATTTCCATGCTGAACTGAGTTGTTCTGGGTCAGATATGAAGGCAAACCCACTTTCCTTTCAGTATTTTGCTGCATTTGGCAGAAACAGGCATATTTGCTCATTCGGCCTGAAAATGCTTTTAAGCGCGTAAAAACTTACACTCTTGATTTCTGGCTAAATAAAAGCTGTTGCAATGATATTTCCATGCTGAACTGAGTTGTTCTGGGTCAGATATGAAGGCAAACCCACTTTCCTTTCAGTATTTTGCTGCATTTGGCAGAAATCAGCTCATTCGGCCTGAAAATGCTTTTAAGCGCATAAAAACGTACACTCTTGATTTTTGGCTAAATAAAAGCTGTTGCAATGATATTTCCATGCTGAACTGAGTTGTTCTGGGTCAAATATGAAGGCAAACCCACTTTCCTTTCAGTATTTTGCTGCATTTGGCAGAAAAAGGCATATTTGCTCATTCGGCCTGAAAATGCTTTTAAGCACATAAAAACTTACACTCTTGATTTCTGGCTAAATAAAAGCTATTGCAATGATATTTCCATGCTGAACTGAGTTGTTCTGGGTCAAATATGAAGGCAAACCCACTTTCCTTCAGTATTTTGCTGCATTTGGCAGAAACAGGCATATTTGCTCATTCGGCCTGAAAATGCTTTTAAGCGCATAAAAACTTACGCTCTTGATTTCTGGCTAAATAAAAGCTGTTGCAATGATATTTCCATGCTGAACTGAGTTGTTCTGGTTCAGATATGAAGGCAAACCCACTTTCCTTTCAGTATTTTGCTGCATTTGGCAGAAACAGGCATATTTGCTCATTCGGCCTGAAAATGCTTTTAAGCGCATAAAAACTTACACTCTTGATTTCTGGCTAAATAAAAGCTGTTGCAATGATATTTCCATGCTGAACTGAGTTGTTCTGGGTCAAATATGAAGGCAAACCCACGTTCCTTTCAGTATTTTGCTGCATTTGGCAGAAACAAGTATATTTGCTCATTCGGCCTGAAAATGGTTTTAAGCGCATAAAAACTTACACTCTTGATTTCTGGCTAAATAAAAGCTGTTGCAATGATATTTACATGCTTAACTGAGTTGGTCTGGCTCAAATATGAAGGCAAACCCACTTTCCTTTCAGTATTTTGGTGTATTTGGCAGAAATCAGCTCATTCGGCCTGAAAATGCTTTTAAGCGCATAAAAACTTACACTCTTGATTTCTGGCTAAATAAAAGCTGTTGCAATGATATTTCCATGCTGAACTGAGTTGTTCTGGCTCAAATATGAAGGCAAACCCACTTTCCTTTCAGTATTTTGCTGCATTTGGCAGAAACAGGCATATTTGCACATTCGGCCTGAAAATGCTTTTAAGCGCATAAAAACTTACACTCTTGATTTCTGGCTAAATAAAAGCTGTTGCAATGATATTTCCATGCTGAACTGAGTTGTTCTGGCTCAAATATGAAGGCAAACCCACTTTCCTTTCAGTATTTTGCTGCATTTGGCAGAAACAGGCATATTTGCACATTCGGCCTGAAAATGCTTTTAAGCGCATAAAAACGTACACTCTTGATTTCTGGCTAAATAAAAGCTGTTGCAATGATATTTCCATGCTGAACTGAGTTGTTCTGGCTCAAATATGAAGGCAAACCCACTTTCCTTTCAGTATTTTGCTGCATTTGGCAGAAACAGGCATATTTGCTCATTCGGCCTGAAAATGCTTTTAAGCGCATAAAAACTTACACTCTTGATTTCTGGCTATATAAAAGCTGTTGCAATGATATTTCCATGCTGAACTGAGTTGTTCTGGCTCAAATATGAAGGCAAACCCACTTTCCTTTCAGTATTTTGCTGCATTTGGCAGAAACAGGCATATTTGCTCATTCGGCCTGAAAATGCTTTTAAGCGCATAAAAACTTACACTCTTGATTTCTGGCTAAATAAAAGCTGTTGCAATGATATTTCCATGCTGAACTGAGTTGTTCTGGCTCAAATATGAAGGCAAACCCACTTTCCTTTCAGTATTTTGCTGCATTTGGCAGAAATCAGCTCATTCGGCCTGAGAATGCTTTTAAGCGCATAAAAACGTACACTCTTGATTTTTGGCTAAATAAAAGCTGTTGCAATGATATTTCCATGCTGAACTGAGTTGTTCTGGGTCAAATCTGAAGGCAAACCCACTTTCCTTTCAGTATTTTGCTGCATTTGGCAGAAACAGACATATTTGCTCATTCGGCTTGAAAATGCTTTTAAGCGCATAAAAACTTACACTCTTGATTTCTGGCTATATAAAAGCTGTTGCAATGATATTTCCATGCTGAACTGAGTTGTTCTGGCTCAAATATGAAGGCAAACCCACTTTCCTTTCAGTATTTTGCTGCATTTGGCAGAAATCAGCTCATTCGGCCTGAAAATGCTTTTGAGCGCATAAAAACGTACACTCTTGATTTTTGGGTAAATAAAAGCTGTTGCAATGATATTTCCATGCTGAACTGAGTTGTTCTGAGTCAAATATGAAGGCAAACCCACTTTCCTTTCAGTATTTTGCTGCATTTGGCAGAAACAGGCATATTTGCTCATTCGGCCTGAAAATGCTTTTAAGCGCATAAAAACTTACACTCTTGATTTCTGGCTAAATAAAAGCTGTTGCAATAATATTTCCATGCTGAACTGAGTTGTTCTGGCTCAAATATGAAGGCAAACCCACTTTCCTTTCAGTATTTTGCTGCATTTGGCAGAAACAGGCATATTTGCTCATTCGGCCTAAAAATGCTTTTAAGCGCATAAAAACTTACACTCTTGATTTCTGGCTAAATAAAAGCTGTTGCAATAATATTTCCATGCTGAACTGAGTTGTTCTGGCTCAAATATGAAGGCAAACCCACTTTCCTTTCAGTATTTTGCTGCATTTGGCAGAAACAGGCATATTTGCTCATTCGGCCTGAAAATGCTTTTAAGCGCATAAAAACTTACACTCTTGATTTCTGGCTAAATAAAAGCTGTAGCAATGATATTTCCATGCTGAACTGAGTTGGTCTGGGTCAAATATGAAGGCAAACCCACTTTCCTTTCAGTATTTTGCTGCATTTGGCAGAAATCAGCTCATTCGGCCTGAAAATGCTTTTAAGCGCATAAAAACTTACACTCTTGATTTCTGGCTAAATAAAAGCTGTTGCAATGATATTTCCATGCTGAACTGAGTTGTTCTGGCTCAAATATGAAGGCAAACCCACTTTCCTTTCAGTATTTTGCTGCATTTGGCAGAAATCAGCTCATTCGGCCTGAAAATGCTTTTAAGCGCATAAAAACTTACGCTCTTGATTTCTGGCTAAATAAAAGCTGTTGCAATGATATTTCCATGCTGAATTGAGTTGTTCTGCCTCAAATATGAAGGCAAACCCACTTTCCTTTCAGTATTTTGCTGCATTTGGCAGAAACAGGCATATTTGCTCATTCGGCCTGAAAATGCTTTTAAGCGCATAAAAACTTACGCTCTTGATTTCTGGCTAAATAAAAGCTGTTGCAATGATATTTCCATGCTGAACTGAGTTGTTCTGGCTCAAATATGAAGGCAAACCCACTTTCCTTTCAGTATTTTGCTGCATTTGGCAGAAATCAGCTCATTCGGCCTGAAAATGCTTTTAAGCGCATAAAAACTTACACTCTTGATTTCTGGCTAAATAAAAGCTGTTGCAATGATATTTCCATGCTGAACTGAGTTGTTCTGGCTCAAATATGAAGGCAAACCCACTTTCCTTTCAGTATGTTGCTGCATTTGGCAGAAACAGGCATATTTGCTCATTCGGCCTGAAAATGCTTTTAAGCGCATAAAAACTTACACTCTTGATTTCTGGCTAAATAAAAGCTGTTGCAATGATATTTCCATGCTGAACTGAGTTGTTCTGGCTCAAATATGAAGGCAAACCCACTTTCCTTTCAGTATTTTGCTGCATTTGGCAGAAACAGGCATATTTGCTCATTCGGCCTGAAAATGCTTTTAAGCGCATAAAAACTTACACTCTTGATTTCTGGCTAAATAAAAGCTGTTGCAATGATATTTCCATGCTGAACTGAGTTGTTCTGGGTCAAATATGAAGGCAAACCCACTTTCCTTTCAGTATTTTGCTGCATTTGGCAGAAATCAGCTCATTCGGCCTGAAAATGCTTTTAAGCGCATAAAAACGTACACTCTTGATTTTTGGCTAAATAAAAGCTGTTGCAATGATATTTCCATGCTGAACTGAGTTGTTCTGGGTCAAATATGAAGGCAAACCCACTTTCCTTTCAGTATTTTGCTGCATTTGGCAGAAACAGGCATATTTGCTCATTCGGCCTGAAAATGCTTTTAAGCGCATAAAAACTTACACTCTTGATTTCTGGCTAAATAAAAGCTGTTGCAATGATATTTCCATGCTGAACTGAGTTGTTCTGGGTCAAATATGAAGGCAAACCCACGTTCCTTTCAGTATTTTGCTGCATTTGGCAGAAACAAGTATATTTGCTCATTCGGCCTGAAAATGGTTTTAAGCGCATAAAAACTTACACTCTTGATTTCTGGCTAAATAAAAGCTGTTGCAATGATATTTACATGCTGAACTGAGTTGGTCTGGGTCAAATATGAAGGCAAACCCACTTTCCTTTCAGTATTTTGGTGTATTTGGCAGAAATCAGCTCATTCGGCCTGAAAATGCTTTTAAGCGCATAAAAACTTACACTCTTGATTTCTGGCTAAATAAAAGCTGTTGCAATGATATTTCCATGCTGAACTGAGTTGTTCTGGCTCAAATATGAAGGCAAACCCACTTTCCTTTCAGTATTTTGCTGCATTTGGCAGAAATCAGCTCATTCGGCCTGAAAATGCTTTTAAGCGCATAAAAACTTACACTCTTGATTTCTGGCTAAATAAAAGCTGTTGCAATGATATTTCCATGCTGAACTGAGTTGTTCTGGGTCAAATATGAAGGCAAACCCACTTTCCTTTCAGTATTTTGGTGTATTTGGCAGAAATCAGCTCATTCGGCCTGAAAATGCTTTTAAGCGCATAAAAACTTACACTCTTGATTTCTGGCTAAATAAAAGCTGTTGCAATGAGATTTCCATGCTGAACTGAGTTGGTCTGGCTCAAATATGAAGGCAAACCCACTTTCCTTTCAGTATTTTGCTGCATTTGGCAGAAACAGGCATATTTGCACATTCGGCCTGAAAATGCTTTTAAGCGCATAAAAACTTACACTCTTGATTTCTGGCTAAATAAAAGCTGTTGCAATGATATTTCCATGCTGAACTGAGTTGTTCTGGGTCAGATATGAAGGCAAACCCACTTTCCTTTCAGTATTTTGCTGCATTTGGCAGAAACAGGCATATTTGCTCATTCGGCCTGAAAATGCTTTTAAGCGCATAAAAACTTACACTCTTGATTTCTGGCTAAATAAAAGCTGTTGCAATGATATTTCCATGCTGAACTGAGTTGTTCTGGGTCAAATATGAAGGCAAACCCACTTTCCTTTCAGTATTTTGCTGCATTTGGCAGAAATCAGCTCATTCGGCCTGAAAATGCTTTTAAGCGCATAAAAACATACACTCTTGATTTTTGGCTAAATAAAAGCTGTTGCAATGATATTTCCATGCTGAACTGAGTTGTTCTGGGTCAGATATGAAGGCAAACCCACTTTCCTTTCAGTATTTTGCTGCATTTGGCAGAAATCAGCTCATTCGGCCTGAAAATGCTTTTAAGCGCATAAAAACGTACACTCTTGATTTTTGGCTAAATAAAAGCTGTTGCAATGATATTTCCATGCTGAACTGAGTTGTTCTGGCTCAAATATGAAGGCAAACCCACTTTCCTTTCAGTATTTTGCTGCATTTGGCAGAAACAAGTATATTTGCTCATTCGGCCTGAAAATGCTTTTAAGCGCATAAAAACGTACACTCTTGATTTTTGGCTAAATAAAAGCTGTTGCAATGATATTTCCATGCTGAACTGAGTTGTTCTGGGTCAGATATGAAGGCAAACCCACTTTTCTTTCAGTATTTTGCTGCATTTGGCAGAAACAGGCATATTTGGTCATTCGGCCTGAAAATGCTTTTAAGCGCATAAAAACTTACACTCTTGATTTCTGGCTAAATAAAAGCTGTTGCAATGATATTTACATGCTGAACTGAGTTGGTCTGGGTCAAATATGAAGGCAAACCCACTTTCCTTTCAGTATTTTGGTGTATTTGGCAGAAATCAGCTCATTCGGCCTGAAAATGCTTTTAAGCGCATAAAAACTTACACTCTTGATTTCTGGCTAAATAAAAGCTGTTGCAATGATATTTCCATGCTGAACTGAGTTGTTCTGGCTCAAATATGAAGGCAAACCCACTTTCCTTTCAGTATTTTGCTGCATTTGGCAGAAACAGGCATATTTGCTCATTCGGCCTGAAAATGCTTTTAAGCGCATAAGAACTTACACTCTTGATTTCTGGCTATATAAAAGCTGTTGCAATGATATTTCCATGCTGAACTGAGTTGTTCTGGCTCAAATATGAAGGCAAACCCACTTTCCTTTCAGTATTTTGCTGCATTTGGCAGAAACAGGCATATTTGCTCATTCGGCCTGAAAATGCTTTTAAGCGCATAAAAACTTACACTCTTGATTTCTGGCTAAATAAAAGCTGTTGCAATGATATTTCCATGCTGAACTGAGTTGTTCTGGCTCAAATATGAAGGCAAACCCACTTTCCTTTCAGTATTTTGCTGCATTTGGCTGAAATCAGCTCATTCGGCCTGAAAATGCTTTTAAGCGCATAAAAACTTACACTCTTGATTTCTGGCTAAATAAAAGCTGTTGCAATGATATTTCCATGCTGAACTGAGTTGTTCTGGCTCAAATATGAAGGCAAACCCACTTTCCTTTCAGTATTTTGCTGCATTTGGCAGAAACAGGCATATTTGCTCATTCGGCTTGAAAATGCTTTTAAGCGCATAAAAACTTACACTCTTGATTTCTGGCTATATAAAAGCTGTTGCAATGATATTTCCATGCTGAACTGAGTTGTTCTGGCTCAAATATGAAGGCAAACCCACTTTCCTTTCAGTATTTTGCTGCATTTGGCAGAAACAGGCATATTTGCTCATTCGGCCTGAAAATGCTTTTAAGCGCATAAAAACTTACACTCTTGATTTCTGGCTAAATAAAAGCTGTTGCAATGATATTTCCATGCTGAACTGAGTTGTTCTGGCTGAAATATGAAGGCAAACCCACTTTCCTTTCAGTATTTTGGTGTATTTGGCAGAAATCAGCTCATTCGGCCTGAAAATGCTTTTAAGCGCATAAAAACTTACACTCTTGATTTCTGGCTAAATAAAAGCTGTTGCAATGAGATTTCCATGCTGAACTGAGTTGGTCTGGGTCAAATATGAAGGCAAACCCACTTTCCTTTCAGTATTTTGCTGCATTTGGCAGAAACAGGCATATTTGCTCATTCGGCCTGAAAATGCTTTTAAGCGCATAAAAACTTACACTCTTGATTTCTGGCTAAATAAAAGCTGTTGCAATAATATTTCCATGCTGAACTGAGTTGTTCTGGCTCAAATATGAAGGCAAACCCACTTTCTTTTCAGTATTTTGCTGCATTTGGCAGAAACAGGCATATTTGCTCATTCGGCCTGAAAACGCTTTTAAGCGCATAAAAACTTACACTCTTGATTTCTGGCTAAATAAAAGCTGTTGCAATGATATTTCCATGCTGAACTGAGTTGTTCTGGCTCAAATATGAAGGCAAACCCACTTTCCTTTCAGTATTTTGCTGCATTTGGCAGAAACAGGCATATTTGCTCATTCGGCCTGAAAATGCTTTTAAGCACATAAAAACTTACACTCTTGATTTCTGGCTAAATAAAAGCTGTTGCAATGATATTTCCATGCTGAACTGAGTTGTTCTGGGTCAAATATGAAGGCAAACCCACTTTCCTTTCAGTATTTTGCTGCATTTGGCAGAAATCAGCTCATTCGGCCTGAAAATGCTTTTAAGCGCATAAAAACGTACTCTCTTGATTTTTGGCTAAATAAAAGCTGTTGCAATGATATTTCCATGCTGAACTGAGTTGTTCTGGGTCAGATATGAAGGCAAACCCACTTTCCTTTCAGTATTTTGCTGCATTTGGCAGAAACAGGCATATTTGCTCATTCGGCCTGAAAATGCTTTTAAGCGCGTAAAAACTTACACTCTTGATTTCTGGCTAAATAAAAGCTGTTGCAATGATATTTCCATGCTGAACTGAGTTGTTCTGGGTCAGATATGAAGGCAAACCCACTTTCCTTTCAGTATTTTGCTGCATTTGGCAGAAATCAGCTCATTCGGCCTGAAAATGCTTTTAAGCGCATAAAAACGTACACTCTTGATTTTTGGCTAAATAAAAGCTGTTGCAATGATATTTCCATGCTGAACTGAGTTGTTCTGGGTCAAATATGAAGGCAAACCCACTTTCCTTTCAGTATTTTGCTGCATTTGGCAGAAAAAGGCATATTTGCTCATTCGGCCTGAAAATGCTTTTAGGCACATAAAAACTTACACTCTTGATTTCTGGCTAAATAAAAGCTATTGCAATGATATTTCCATGCTGAACTGAGTTGTTCTGGGTCAAATATGAAGGCAAACCCACTTTCCTTCAGTATTTTGCTGCATTTGGCAGAAACAGGCATATTTGCTCATTCGGCCTGAAAATGCTTTTAAGCGCATAAAAACTTACGCTCTTGATTTCTGGCTAAATAAAAGCTGTTGCAATGATATTTCCATGCTGAACTGAGTTGTTCTGGTTCAGATATGAAGGCAAACCCACTTTCCTTTCAGTATTTTGCTGCATTTGGCAGAAACAGGCATATTTGCTCATTCGGCCTGAAAATGCTTTTAAGCGCATAAAAACTTACACTCTTGATTTCTGGCTAAATAAAAGCTGTTGCAATGATATTTCCATGCTGAACTGAGTTGTTCTGGGTCAAATATGAAGGCAAACCCACGTTCCTTTCAGTATTTTGCTGCATTTGGCAGAAACAAGTATATTTGCTCATTCGGCCTGAAAATGGTTTTAAGCGCATAAAAACTTACACTCTTGATTTCTGGCTAAATAAAAGCTGTTGCAATGATATTTACATGCTTAACTGAGTTGGTCTGGCTCAAATATGAAGGCAAACCCACTTTCCTTTCAGTATTTTGGTGTATTTGGCAGAAATCAGCTCATTCGGCCTGAAAATGCTTTTAAGCGCATAAAAACTTACACTCTTGATTTCTGGCTAAATAAAAGCTGTTGCAATGATATTTCCATGCTGAACTGAGTTGTTCTGGCTCAAATATGAAGGCAAACCCACTTTCCTTTCAGTATTTTGCTGCATTTGGCAGAAACAGGCATATTTGCACATTCGGCCTGAAAATGCTTTTAAGCGCATAAAAACTTACACTCTTGATTTCTGGCTAAATAAAAGCTGTTGCAATGATATTTCCATGCTGAACTGAGTTGTTCTGGCTCAAATATGAAGGCAAACCCACTTTCCTTTCAGTATTTTGCTGCATTTGGCAGAAACAGGCATATTTGCACATTCGGCCTGAAAATGCTTTTAAGCGCATAAAAACGTACACTCTTGATTTCTGGCTAAATAAAAGCTGTTGCAATGATATTTCCATGCTGAACTGAGTTGTTCTGGCTCAAATATGAAGGCAAACCCACTTTCCTTTCAGTATTTTGCTGCATTTGGCAGAAACAGGCATATTTGCTCATTCGGCCTGAAAATGCTTTTAAGCGCATAAAAACTTACACTCTTGATTTCTGGCTATATAAAAGCTGTTGCAATGATATTTCCATGCTGAACTGAGTTGTTCTGGCTCAAATATGAAGGCAAACCCACTTTCCTTTCAGTATTTTGCTGCATTTGGCAGAAACAGGCATATTTGCTCATTCGGCCTGAAAATGCTTTTAAGCGCATAAAAACTTACACTCTTGATTTCTGGCTAAATAAAAGCTGTTGCAATGATATTTCCATGCTGAACTGAGTTGTTCTGGCTCAAATATGAAGGCAAACCCACTTTCCTTTCAGTATTTTGCTGCATTTGGCAGAAATCAGCTCATTCGGCCTGAGAATGCTTTTAAGCGCATAAAAACGTACACTCTTGATTTTTGGCTAAATAAAAGCTGTTGCAATGATATTTCCATGCTGAACTGAGTTGTTCTGGGTCAAATCTGAAGGCAAACCCACTTTCCTTTCAGTATTTTGCTGCATTTGGCAGAAATCAGCTCATTCGGCCTGAAAATGCTTTTGAGCGCATAAAAACGTACACTCTTGATTTTTGGGTAAATAAAAGCTGTTGCAATGATATTTCCATGCTGAACTGAGTTGTTCTGAGTCAAATATGAAGGCAAACCCACTTTCCTTTCAGTATTTTGCTGCATTTGGCAGAAACAGGCATATTTGCTCATTCGGCCTGAAAATGCTTTTAAGCGCATAAAAACTTACACTCTTGATTTCTGGCTAAATAAAAGCTGTTGCAATAATATTTCCATGCTGAACTGAGTTGTTCTGGCTCAAATATGAAGGCAAACCCACTTTCCTTTCAGTATTTTGCTGCATTTGGCAGAAACAGGCATATTTGCTCATTCGGCCTAAAAATGCTTTTAAGCGCATAAAAACTTACACTCTTGATTTCTGGCTAAATAAAAGCTGTTGCAATAATATTTCCATGCTGAACTGAGTTGTTCTGGCTCAAATATGAAGGCAAACCCACTTTCCTTTCAGTATTTTGCTGCATTTGGCAGAAACAGGCATATTTGCTCATTCGGCCTGAAAATGCTTTTAAGCGCATAAAAACTTACACTCTTGATTTCTGGCTAAATAAAAGCTGTAGCAATGATATTTCCATGCTGAACTGAGTTGGTCTGGGTCAAATATGAAGGCAAACCCACTTTCCTTTCAGTATTTTGCTGCATTTGGCAGAAATCAGCTCATTCGGCCTGAAAATGCTTTTAAGCGCATAAAAACTTACACTCTTGATTTCTGGCTAAATAAAAGCTGTTGCAATGATATTTCCATGCTGAACTGAGTTGTTCTGGCTCAAATATGAAGGCAAACCCACTTTCCTTTCAGTATTTTGCTGCATTTGGCAGAAATCAGCTCATTCGGCCTGAAAATGCTTTTAAGCGCATAAAAACTTACGCTCTTGATTTCTGGCTAAATAAAAGCTGTTGCAATGATATTTCCATGCTGAATTGAGTTGTTCTGCCTCAAATATGAAGGCAAACCCACTTTCCTTTCAGTATTTTGCTGCATTTGGCAGAAACAGGCATATTTGCTCATTCGGCCTGAAAATGCTTTTAAGCGCATAAAAACTTACGCTCTTGATTTCTGGCTAAATAAAAGCTGTTGCAATGATATTTCCATGCTGAACTGAGATGTTCTGGGTCAGATATGAAGGCAAACCCACTTTCCTTTCAGTATTTTGCTGCATTTGGCAGAAATCAGCTCATTCGGCCTGAAAATGCTTTTAAGCGCATAAAAACTTACACTCTTGATTTCTGGCTAAATAAAAGCTGTTGCAATGATATTTCCATGCTGAACTGAGTTGTTCTGGCTCAAATATGAAGGCAAACCCACTTTCCTTTCAGTATGTTGCTGCATTTGGCAGAAACAGGCATATTTGCTCATTCGGCCTGAAAATGCTTTTAAGCGCATAAAAACTTACACTCTTGATTTCTGGCTAAATAAAAGCTGTTGCAATGATATTTCCATAGTGTACTGAGTTGTTCTGGCTCAAATATGAAGGCAAACCCACTTTCCTTTCAGTATTTTGCTGCATTTGGCAGAAATCAGCTCATTCGGCCTGAAAATGCTTTTAAGCGCATAAAAACTTACGCTCTTGATTTCTGGCTAAATAAAAGCTGTTGCAATGATATTTCCATGCTGAATTGAGTTGTTCTGCCTCAAATATGAAGGCAAACCCACTTTCCTTTCAGTATTTTGCTGCATTTGGCAGAAACAGGCATATTTGCTCATTCGGCCTGAAAATGCTTTTAAGCGCATAAAAACTTACGCTCTTGATTTCTGGCTAAATAAAAGCTGTTGCAATGATATTTCCATGCTGAACTGAGATGTTCTGGGTCAGATATGAAGGCAAACCCACTTTCCTTTCAGTATTTTGCTGCATTTGGCAGAAATCAGCTCATTCGGCCTGAAAATGCTTTTAAGCGCATAAAAACTTACACTCTTGATTTCTGGCTAAATAAAAGCTGTTGCAATGATATTTCCATGCTGAACTGAGTTGTTCTGGCTCAAATATGAAGGCAAACCCACTTTCCTTTCAGTATGTTGCTGCATTTGGCAGAAACAGGCATATTTGCTCATTCGGCCTGAAAATGCTTTTAAGCGCATAAAAACTTACACTCTTGATTTCTGGCTAAATAAAAGCTGTTGCAATGATATTTCCATAGTGTACTGAGTTGTTCTGGCTCAAATATGAAGGCAAACCCACTTTCTTTTCAGTATTTTGCTGCATTTGGCAGAAACAGGCATATTTGCTCATTTGGCCTGAAAATGCTTTTAAGCGCATAAAAACTTACACTCTTGATTTCTAGCTAAATAAAAGCTGTTGCAATGATATTTCCATGCTGAACTGAGATGTTCTGGGTCAGATATGAAGGCAAACCCACTTTCCTTTCAGTATTTGCTGCATTTGGCACAAACAGGCATATTTGCTCATTCGGCCTGAAAATGCTTTTAAGCGCATAAAAACTTACACTCTTGATTTCTGGCTAAATAAAAGCTGTTGCAATGATATTTCCATGCTGAACTGAGTTGTTCTGGCTCAAATATGAAGGCAAACCCAGTTTCCTTTCAGTATTTTGCTGCATTTGGCAGAAACAGGCATATTTGCTCATTCGGCCTGAAAATGCTTTTAAGCGCAGAAAAACTTACACTCTTGATTTCTGGCTAAATAAAAGCTGTTGCAATGATATTTCCATGCTGAACTGAGTTGTTCTGGGTCAAATATGAAGGCAAACCCACTTTCCTTTCAGTATTTTGCTGCATTTGGCAGAAACAGGCATATTTGCTCATTCGGCCTGAAAATGCTTTTAGGCACATAAAAACTTACACTCTTGATTTCTGGCTAAATAAAAGCTGTTGCAATGATATTTCCATGCTGAACTGAGTTGTTCTGGGTCAAATATGAAGGCAAACCCACTTTCCTTCAGTATTTTGCTGCATTTGGCAGAAACAGGCATATTTGCTCATTCGGCCTGAAAATGCTTTTAAGCGCATAAAAACTTACGCTCTTGATTTCTGGCTAAATAAAAGCTGTTGCAATGATATTTCCATGCTGAACTGAGTTGTTCTGGGTCAGATATGAAGGCAAACCCACTTTCCTTTCAGTATTTTGCTGCATTTGGCAGAAACAGGCATATTTGCTCATTCGGCCTGAAAATGCTTTTAAGCGCATAAAAACTTACACTCTTGATTTCTGGCTAAATAAAAGCTGTTGCAATGATATTTACATGCTGAACTGAGTTGGTCTGGGTCAAATATGAAGGCAAACCCACTTTCCTTTCAGTATTTTGGTGTATTTGGCAGAAATCAGCTCATTCGGCCTGAAAATGCTTTTAAGCGCATAAAAACTTACACTCTTGATTTCTGGCTAAATAAAAGCTGTTGCAATGATATTTCCATGCTGAACTGAGTTTTTCTGGGTCAGATATGAAGGCAAACCCACTTTCCTTTCAGTATTTTGCTGCATTTGGCAGAAACAGGCATATTTGCTCATTCGGCCTGAAAATGCTTTTAAGTACATAAAAACTTACACTCTTGATTTCTGGCTAAATAAAAGCTGTTGCAATAATATTTCCATGCTGAACTGAGTTGGTCTGGGTCAAATATGAAGGCAAACCCACTTTCCTTTCAGTATTTTGCTGCATTTGGCAGAAACAGGCATATTTGCTCATTCGGCCTGAAAATGCTTTTAAGCGCATAAAAACTTACACTCTTGATTTCTGGCTAAATAAAAGCTGTTGCAATGATATTTCCATGCTGAACTGAGTTGTTCTGGTTCAAATATGAAGGCAAACCCACTTTCCTTTCAGTATTTTGCTGCATTTGGCAGAAATCAGCTCATTCGGCCTGAAAATGCTTTTAAGCGCATAAAAACGTACACTCTTGAGTTTTGGCTAAATAAAAGCTGTTGCAATGATATTTCCATGCTGAACTGAGTTGTTCTGGCTCAAATATGAAGGCAAACCCACTTTCCTTTCAGTATTTTGCTGCATTTGGCAGAAACAGGCATATTTGCTCATTCGGCCTGAAAATGCTTTTAAGCGCATAAAAACTTACACTCTTGATTTCTGGCTAAATAAAAGCTGTTGCAATGATATTTCCATGCTGAACTGAGTTGTTCTGGGTCAAATATGAAGGCAAACCCACTTTCCTTTCAGTATTTTGCTGCATTTGGCAGAAATCAGCTCATTCGGCCTGAAAATGCTTTTAAGCGCATAAAAACTTACACTCTTGATTTCTGGCTAAATAAAAGCTGTTGCAATGATATTTCCATGCTGAACTGAGTTGTTCTGGCTCAAATATGAAGGCAAACCCACTTTCCTTTCAGTATTTTGCTGCATTTGGCAGAAACAGGCATATTTGCTCATTCGGCCTGAAAATGCTTTTAAGCGCATAAAAACTTACACTCTTGATTTCTGGCTAAATAAAAGCTGTTGCAATGATATTTCCATGCTGAACTGAGTTGTTGTGGCTCAAATATGAAGGCAAACCCAATTTCCTTTCAGTATTTTGCTGCATTTGGCAGAAATCAGCTCATTCGGCCTGAAAATGCTTTTAAGCGCATAAAAACTTACACTCTTGATTTCTGGCTAAATAAAAGCTGTTGCAATGATATTTCCATGCTGAACTGAGTTGTTCTGGCTCAAATATGAAGGCAAACCCAATTTCCTTTCAGTATTTTGCTGCATTTGGCAGAAATCAGCTCATTCGGCCTGAAAATGCTTTTAAGCGCATAAAAACTTACACTCTTGATTTCTGGCTAAATAAAAGCTGTTGCAATGATATTTCCATGCTGAACTGAGTTGTTCTGGCTCAAATATGAAGGCAAACCCACTTTCCTTTCAGTATTTTGCTGCATTTGGCAGAAACAGGCATATTTGCTCATTCGGCCTGAAAATGCTTTTAAGCGCATAAAAACTTACACTCTTGATTTCTGGCTAAATAAAAGCTGTTGCAATGATATTTCCATGCTGAACTGAGTTGTTCTGGCTCAAATATGAAGGCAAACCCACTTTCCTTTCAGTATTTTGCTGCATTTGGCAGAAACAGGAATATTTGCTCATTCGGCCTGAAAATGCTTTTAAGCGCATCAAAACTTACACTCTTGATTTCTGGCTAAATAAAAGCTGTTGCAATGATATTTCCATGCTGAACTGAGTTGTTCTGGCTCAAATATGAAGGCAAACCCACTTTCCTTTCAGTATTTTGGTGTATTTGGCAGAAATCAGCTCATTCGGCCTGAAAATGCTTTTAAGCGCATAAAAACTTACACTCTTGATTTCTGGCTAAATAAAAGCTGTTGCAATGATATTTCCATGCTGAACTGAGTTTTTCTGGGTCAGATATGAAGGCAAACCCACTTTCCTTTCAGTATTTTGCTGCATTTGGCAGAAACAGGCATATTTGCTCATTCGGCCTGAAAATGCTTTTAAGCACATAAAAACGTACACTCTTGATTTCTGGCTAAATAAAAGCTGTTGCAATGATATTTCCATGCTGAACTGAGTTGTTCTGGTTCAAATATGAAGGCAAACCCACTTTCCTTTCAGTATTTTGCTGCATTTGGCAGAAATCAGCTCATTCGGCCTGAAAATGCTTTTAAGCGCATAAAAACTTACACTCTTGATTTTTGGCTAAATAAAAGCTGTTGCAATGATATTTCCATGCTGAACTGAGTTTTTCTGGGTCAGATATGAAGGCAAACCCACTTTCCTTTCAGTATTTTGCTGCATTTGGCAGAAACAGGAATATTTGCTCATTCGGCCTGAAAATGCTTTTAAGCGCATCAAAACTTACACTCTTGATTTCTGGCTAAATAAAAGCTGTTGCAATGATATTTCCATGCTGAACTGAGTTGGTCTGGGTCAAATATGAAGGCAAACCCACTTTCCTTTCAGTATTTTGCTGCATTTGGCAGAAACAGGCATATTTGCTCATTCGGCCTGAAAATGCTTTTAAGCGCATAAAAACTTACACTCTTGATTTCTGGCTAAATAAAAGCTGTTGCAATGATATTTCCATGCTGAACTGAGTTGTTCTGGCTCAAATATGAAGGCAAACCCACTTTCCTTTCAGTATTTTGCTGCATTTGGCAGAAACAGGAATATTTGCTCATTCGGCCTGAAAATGCTTTTAAGCGCATCAAAACTTACACTCTTGATTTCTGTCTAAATAAAAGCTGTTGCAATGATATTTCCATGCTGAACTGAGTTGTTCTGGGTCAAATATGAAGGCAAACCCACTTTCCTTTCAGTATTTTGCTGCATTTGGCAGAAATCAGCTCATTCGGCCTGAAAATGCTTTTAAGCGCATAAAAACTTACACTCTTGATTTCTGGCTAAATAAAAGCTGTTGCAATGATATTTCCATGCTGAACTGAGTTGTTCTGGCTCAAATATGAAGGCAAACCCACTTTCCTTTCAGTATTTTGCTGCATTTGGCAGAAATCAGCTCATTCGGCCTGAAAATGCTTTTAAGCGCATAAAAACTTACACTCTTGATTTCTGGCTAAATAAAAGCTGTTGCAATGATATTTCCATGCTGAACTGAGTTGTTCTGGCTCAAATATGAAGGCAAACCCACTTTCCTTTCAGTACTTTGGTGCATTTGGCAGAAACAGGCATATTTGCTCATTCGGCCTGAAAATGCTTTTAAGCGCATAAAAACTTACACTCTTGATTTCTGGCTAAATAAAAGCTGTTGCAATTATATTTCCATGCTGAACTGAGTTGTTCTGGCTCAAATATGAAGGCAAACCCACTTTCCTTTCAGTATTTTGCTGCATTTGGCAGAAATCAGCTCATTCGGCCTGAAAATGCTTTTAAGCGCATAAAAACTTACACTCTTGATTTCTGGCTAAATAAAAGCTGTTGCAATGATATTTCCATGCTGAACTGAGTTGTTCTGGGTCAAATATGAAGGCAAACCCACTTTCCTTTCAGTATTTTGGTGTATTTGGCAGAAATCAGCTCATTCGGCCTGAAAATGCTTTTAAGCGCATAAAAACTTACACTCTTGATTTCTGGCTAAATAAAAGCTGTTGCAATGATATTTCCATGCTGAACTGAGTTGTTCTGGCTCAAATATGAAGGCAAACCCACTTTCCTTTCAGTATTTTGCTGCATTTGGCAGAAACAGGCATATTTGCTCATTCGGCCTGAAAATGCTTTTAAGCGCATAAAAACTTACACTCTTGATTTCTGGCTAAATAAAAGCTGTTGCAATGATATTTCCATGCTGAACTGAGTTGTTCTGGCTCAAATATGAAGGCAAACCCACTTTCCTTTCAGTATTTTGCTGCATTTGGCAGAAACAGGCATATTTGCTCATTCGGCCTGAAAATGCTTTTAAGCGCATAAAAACTTACACTCTTGATTTCTGGCTAAATAAAAGCTGTTGCAATGATATTTCCATGCTGAACTGAGTTGTTCTGGCTCAAATATGAAGGCAAACCCACTTTCCTTTCAGTATTTTGCTGCATTTGGCAGAAACAGGCATATTTGCTCATTCGGCCTGAAAATGCTTTTAAGCGCATAAAAACTTACACTCTTGATTTCTGGCTAAATAAAAGCTGTTGCAATGATATTTCCATGCTGAACTGAGTTGTTCTGGCTCAAATATGAAGGCAAACCCACTTTCCTTTCAGTATTTTGCTGCATTTGGCAGAAATCAGCTCATTCGGCCTGAAAATGCTTTTAAGCGCATAAAAACTTACACTCTTGATTTCTGGCTAAATAAAAGCTGTTGCAATGATATTTCCATGCTGAACTGAGTTGTTCTGGGTCAAATATGAAGGCAAACCCACTTTCCTTTCAGTATTTTGGTGTATTTGGCAGAAATCAGCTCATTCGGCCTGAAAATGCTTTTAAGCGCATAAAAACTTACACTCTTGATTTCTGGCTAAATAAAAGCTGTTGCAATGAGATTTCCATGCTGAACTGAGTTGGTCTGGGTCAAATATGAAGGCAAACCCACTTTCCTTTCAGTATTTTGCTGCATTTGGCAGAAACAGGCATATTTGCTCATTCGGCCTGAAAATGCTTTTAAGCGCATAAAAACTTACACTCTTGATTTCTGGCTAAATAAAAGCTGTTGCAATAATATTTCCATGCTGAACTGAGTTGTTCTGGCTCAAATATGAAGGCAAACCCACTTTCTTTTCAGTATTTTGCTGCATTTGGCAGAAACAGGCATATTTGCTCATTCGGCCTGAAAACGCTTTTAAGCGCATAAAAACTTACACTCTTGATTTCTGGCTAAATAAAAGCTGTTGCAATGATATTTCCATGCTGAACTGAGTTGTTCTGGCTCAAATATGAAGTCAAACCCACTTTCCTTTCAGTATTTTGCTGCATTTGGCAGAAACAGGCATATTTGGTCATTCGGCCTGAAAATGCTTTTAAGCGCGTAAAAACTTACACTCTTGATTTCTGGCTAAATAAAAGCTGTTGCAATGATATTTCCATGCTGAACTGAGTTGTTCTGGGTCAGATATGAAGGCAAACCCACTTTCCTTTCAGTATTTTGCTGCATTTGGCAGAAATCAGCTCATTCGGCCTGAAAATGCTTTTAAGCGCATAAAAACGTACACTCTTGATTTTTGGCTAAATAAAAGCTGTTGCAATGATATTTCCATGCTGAACTGAGTTGTTCTGGGTCAAATATGAAGGCAAACCCACTTTCCTTTCAGTATTTTGCTGCATTTGGCAGAAACAGGCATATTTGCTCATTCGGCCTGAAAATGCTTTTAAGCGCATAAAAACTTACACTCTTGATTTCTGGCTAAATAAAAGCTGTTGCAATGATATTTCCATGCTGAACTGAGTTGTTCTGGGTCAAATATGAAGGCAAACCCACGTTCCTTTCAGTATTTTGCTGCATTTGGCAGAAACAAGTATATTTGCTCATTCGGCCTGAAAATGGTTTTAAGCGCATAAAAACTTACACTCTTGATTTCTGGCTAAATAAAAGCTGTTGCAATGATATTTACATGCTGAACTGAGTTGGTCTGGGTCAAATATGAAGGCAAACCCACTTTCCTTTCAGTATTTTGGTGTATTTGGCAGAAATCAGCTCATTCGGCCTGAAAATGCTTTTAAGCGCATAAAAACTTACACTCTTGATTTCTGGCTAAATAAAAGCTGTTGCAATGATATTTCCATGCTGAACTGAGTTGTTCTGGCTCAAATATGAAGGCAAACCCACTTTCCTTTCAGTATTTTGCTGCATTTGGCAGAAATCAGCTCATTCGGCCTGAAAATGCTTTTAAGCGCATAAAAACTTACACTCTTGATTTCTGGCTAAATAAAAGCTGTTGCAATGAGATTTCCATGCTGAACTGAGTTGGTCTGGGTCAAATATGAAGGCAAACCCACTTTCCTTTCAGTATTTTGCTGCATTTGGCAGAAACAGGCATATTTGCTCATTCGGCCTGAAAATGCTTTTAAGCGCATAAAAACTTACACTCTTGATTTCTGGCTAAATAAAAGCTGTTGCAATAATATTTCCATGCTGAACTGAGTTGTTCTGGCTCAAATATGAAGGCAAACCCACTTTCTTTTCAGTATTTTGCTGCATTTGGCAGAAACAGGCATATTTGCTCATTCGGCCTGAAAACGCTTTTAAGCGCATAAAAACTTACACTCTTGATTTCTGGCTAAATAAAAGCTGTTGCAATGATATTTCCATGCTGAACTGAGTTGTTCTGGCTCAAATATGAAGTCAAACCCACTTTCCTTTCAGTATTTTGCTGCATTTGGCAGAAACAGGCATATTTGGTCATTCGGCCTGAAAATGCTTTTAAGCGCGTAAAAACTTACACTCTTGATTTCTGGCTAAATAAAAGCTGTTGCAATGATATTTCCATGCTGAACTGAGTTGTTCTGGGTCAGATATGAAGGCAAACCCACTTTCCTTTCAGTATTTTGCTGCATTTGGCAGAAATCAGCTCATTCGGCCTGAAAATGCTTTTAAGCGCATAAAAACGTACACTCTTGATTTTTGGCTAAATAAAAGCTGTTGCAATGATATTTCCATGCTGAACTGAGTTGTTCTGGGTCAAATATGAAGGCAAACCCACTTTCCTTTCAGTATTTTGCTGCATTTGGCAGAAACAGGCATATTTGCTCATTCGGCCTGAAAATGCTTTTAAGCGCATAAAAACTTACACTCTTGATTTCTGGCTAAATAAAAGCTGTTGCAATGATATTTCCATGCTGAACTGAGTTGTTCTGGGTCAAATATGAAGGCAAACCCACGTTCCTTTCAGTATTTTGCTGCATTTGGCAGAAACAAGTATATTTGCTCATTCGGCCTGAAAATGGTTTTAAGCGCATAAAAACTTACACTCTTGATTTCTGGCTAAATAAAAGCTGTTGCAATGATATTTACATGCTGAACTGAGTTGGTCTGGGTCAAATATGAAGGCAAACCCACTTTCCTTTCAGTATTTTGGTGTATTTGGCAGAAATCAGCTCATTCGGCCTGAAAATGCTTTTAAGCGCATAAAAACTTACACTCTTGATTTCTGGCTAAATAAAAGCTGTTGCAATGATATTTCCATGCTGAACTGAGTTGTTCTGGCTCAAATATGAAGGCAAACCCACTTTCCTTTCAGTATTTTGCTGCATTTGGCAGAAATCAGCTCATTCGGCCTGAAAATGCTTTTAAGCGCATAAAAACTTACACTCTTGATTTCTGGCTAAATAAAAGCTGTTGCAATGATATTTCCATGCTGAACTGAGTTGTTCTGGGTCAAATATGAAGGCAAACCCACTTTCCTTTCAGTATTTTGGTGTATTTGGCAGAAATCAGCTCATTCGGCCTGAAAATGCTTTTAAGCGCATAAAAACTTACACTCTTGATTTCTGGCTAAATAAAAGCTGTTGCAATGAGATTTCCATGCTGAACTGAGTTGTTCTGGCTCAAATATGAAGGCAAACCCACTTTCCTTTCAGTATTTTGCTGCATTTGGCAGAAACAGGCATATTTGCACATTCGGCCTGAAAATGCTTTTAAGCGCATAAAAACTTACACTCTTGATTTCTGGCTAAATAAAAGCTGTTGCAATGATATTTCCATGCTGAACTGAGTTGTTCTGGGTCAGATATGAAGGCAAACCCACTTTCCTTTCAGTATTTTGCTGCATTTGGCAGAAACAGGCATATTTGCTCATTCGGCCTGAAAATGCTTTTAAGCGCATAAAAACTTACACTCTTGATTTCTGGCTAAATAAAAGCTGTTGCAATGATATTTCCATGCTGAACTGAGTTGTTCTGGGTCAAATATGAAGGCAAACCCACTTTCCTTTCAGTATTTTGCTGCATTTGGCAGAAATCAGCTCATTCGGCCTGAAAATGCTTTTAAGCGCATAAAAACATACACTCTTGATTTTTGGCTAAATAAAAGCTGTTGCAATGATATTTCCATGCTGAACTGAGTTGTTCTGGGTCAGATATGAAGGCAAACCCACTTTCCTTTCAGTATTTTGCTGCATTTGGCAGAAATCAGCTCATTCGGCCTGAAAATGCTTTTAAGCGCATAAAAACGTACACTCTTGATTTTTGGCTAAATAAAAGCTGTTGCAATGATATTTCCATGCTGAACTGAGTTGTTCTGGCTCAAATATGAAGGCAAACCCACTTTCCTTTCAGTATTTTGCTGCATTTGGCAGAAACAAGTATATTTGCTCATTCGGCCTGAAAATGCTTTTAAGCGCATAAAAACGTACACTCTTGATTTTTGGCTAAATAAAAGCTGTTGCAATGATATTTCCATGCTGAACTGAGTTGTTCTGGGTCAGATATGAAGGCAAACCCACTTTCCTTTCAGTATTTTGCTGCATTTGGCAGAAACAGGCATATTTGCTCATTCGGCCTGAAAATGCTTTTAAGCGCATAAAAACTTACACTCTTGATTTCTGGCTAAATAAAAGCTGTTGCAATGATATTTACATGCTGAACTGAGTTGGTCTGGGTCAAATATGAAGGCAAACCCACTTTCCTTTCAGTATTTTGGTGTATTTGGCAGAAATCAGCTCATTCGGCCTGAAAATGCTTTTAAGCGCATAAAAACTTACACTCTTGATTTCTGGCTAAATAAAAGCTGTTGCAATGATATTTCCATGCTGAACTGAGTTGTTCTGGCTCAAATATGAAGGCAAACCCACTTTCCTTTCAGTATTTTGCTGCATTTGGCAGAAACAGGCATATTTGCTCATTCGGCCTGAAAATGCTTTTAAGCGCATAAAAACTTACACTCTTGATTTCTGGCTAAATAAAAGCTGTTGCAATGATATTTCCATGCTGAACTGAGTTGTTCTGGCTCAAATATGAAGGCAAACCCACTTTCCTTTCAGTATTTTGCTGCATTTGGCAGAAATCAGCTCATTCGGCCTGAAAATGCTTTTAAGCGCATAAAAACTTACACTCTTGATTTCTGGCTAAATAAAAGCTGTTGCAATGATATTTCCATGCTGAACTGAGTTGTTCTGGCTCAAATATGAAGGCAAACCCACTTTCCTTTCAGTATTTTGCTGCATTTGGCAGAAACAGGCATATTTGCTCATTCGGCTTGAAAATGCTTTTAAGCGCATAAAAACTTACACTCTTGATTTCTGGCTATATAAAAGCTGTTGCAATGATATTTCCATGCTGAACTGAGTTGTTCTGGCTCAAATATGAAGGCAAACCCACTTTCCTTTCAGTATTTTGCTGCATTTGGCAGAAACAGGCATATTTGCTCATTCGGCCTGAAAATGCTTTTAAGCGCATAAAAACTTACACTCTTGATTTCTGGCTAAATAAAAGCTGTTGCAATGATATTTCCATGCTGAACTGAGTTGTTCTGGCTGAAATATGAAGGCAAACCCACTTTCCTTTCAGTATTTTGGTGTATTTGGCAGAAATCAGCTCATTCGGCCTGAAAATGCTTTTAAGCGCATAAAAACTTACACTCTTGATTTCTGGCTAAATAAAAGCTGTTGCAATGATATTTACATGCTGAACTGAGTTGGTCTGGGTCAAATATGAAGGCAAACCCACTTTCCTTTCAGTATTTTGGTGTATTTGGCAGAAATCAGCTCATTCGGCCTGAAAATGCTTTTAAGCGCATAAAAACTTACACTCTTGATTTCTGGCTAAATAAAAGCTGTTGCAATGATATTTCCATGCTGAACTGAGTTGTTCTGGCTCAAATATGAAGGCAAACCCACTTTCCTTTCAGTATTTTGCTGCATTTGGCAGAAACAGGCATATTTGCTCATTCGGCCTGAAAATGCTTTTAAGCGCATAAAAACTTACACTCTTGATTTCTGGCTAAATAAAAGCTGTTGCAATGATATTTCCATGCTGAACTGAGTTGTTCTGGCTCAAATATGAAGGCAAACCCACTTTCCTTTCAGTATTTTGCTGCATTTGGCAGAAATCAGCTCATTCGGCCTGAAAATGCTTTTAAGCGCATAAAAACTTACACTCTTGATTTCTGGCTAAATAAAAGCTGTTGCAATGATATTTCCATGCTGAACTGAGTTGTTCTGGCTCAAATATGAAGGCAAACCCACTTTCCTTTCAGTATTTTGCTGCATTTGGCAGAAACAGGCATATTTGCTCATTCGGCTTGAAAATGCTTTTAAGCGCATAAAAACTTACACTCTTGATTTCTGGCTATATAAAAGCTGTTGCAATGATATTTCCATGCTGAACTGAGTTGTTCTGGCTCAAATATGAAGGCAAACCCACTTTCCTTTCAGTATTTTGCTGCATTTGGCAGAAACAGGCATATTTGCTCATTCGGCCTGAAAATGCTTTTAAGCGCATAAAAACTTACACTCTTGATTTCTGGCTAAATAAAAGCTGTTGCAATGATATTTCCATGCTGAACTGAGTTGTTCTGGCTGAAATATGAAGGCAAACCCACTTTCTTTTCAGTATTTTGCTGCATTTGGCAGAAACAGGCATATTTGCTCATTCGGCCTGAAAACGCTTTTAAGCGCATAAAAACTTACACTCTTGATTTCTGGCTAAATAAAAGCTGTTGCAATGATATTTCCATGCTGAACTGAGTTGTTCTGGCTCAAATATGAAGGCAAACCCACTTTCCTTTCAGTATTTTGCTGCATTTGGCAGAAACAGGCATATTTGCTCATTCGGCCTGAAAATGCTTTTAAGCACATAAAAACTTACACTCTTGATTTCTGGCTAAATAAAAGCTGTTGCAATGATATTTCCATGCTGAACTGAGTTGTTCTGTGTCAAATATGAAGGCAAACCCACTTTCCTTTCAGTATTTTGCTGCATTTGGCAGAAATCAGCTCATTCGGCCTGAAAATGCTTTTAAGCGCATAAAAACGTACTCTCTTGATTTTTGGCTAAATAAAAGCTGTTGCAATGATATTTCCATGCTGAACTGAGTTGTTCTGGGTCAGATATGAAGGCAAACCCACTTTCCTTTCAGTATTTTGCTGCATTTGGCAGAAACAGGCATATTTGCTCATTCGGCCTGAAAATGCTTTTAAGCGCGTAAAAACTTACACTCTTGATTTCTGGCTAAATAAAAGCTGTTGCAATGATATTTCCATGCTGAACTGAGTTGTTCTGGGTCAGATATGAAGGCAAACCCACTTTCCTTTCAGTATTTTGCTGCATTTGGCAGAAATCAGCTCATTCGGCCTGAAAATGCTTTTAAGCGCATAAAAACGTACACTCTTGATTTTTGGCTAAATAAAAGCTGTTGCAATGATATTTCCATGCTGAACTGAGTTGTTCTGGGTCAAATATGAAGGCAAACCCACTTTCCTTTCAGTATTTTGCTGCATTTGGCAGAAAAAGGCATATTTGCTCATTCGGCCTGAAAATGCTTTTAAGCACATAAAAACTTACACTCTTGATTTCTGGCTAAATAAAAGCTATTGCAATGATATTTCCATGCTGAACTGAGTTGTTCTGGGTCAAATATGAAGGCAAACCCACTTTCCTTCAGTATTTTGCTGCATTTGGCAGAAACAGGCATATTTGCTCATTCGGCCTGAAAATGCTTTTAAGCGCATAAAAACTTACGCTCTTGATTTCTGGCTAAATAAAAGCTGTTGCAATGATATTTCCATGCTGAACTGAGTTGTTCTGGTTCAGATATGAAGGCAAACCCACTTTCCTTTCAGTATTTTGCTGCATTTGGCAGAAACAGGCATATTTGCTCATTCGGCCTGAAAATGCTTTTAAGCGCATAAAAACTTACACTCTTGATTTCTGGCTAAATAAAAGCTGTTGCAATGATATTTCCATGCTGAACTGAGTTGTTCTGGGTCAAATATGAAGGCAAACCCACGTTCCTTTCAGTATTTTGCTGCATTTGGCAGAAACAAGTATATTTGCTCATTCGGCCTGAAAATGGTTTTAAGCGCATAAAAACTTACACTCTTGATTTCTGGCTAAATAAAAGCTGTTGCAATGATATTTACATGCTTAACTGAGTTGGTCTGGCTCAAATATGAAGGCAAACCCACTTTCCTTTCAGTATTTTGGTGTATTTGGCAGAAATCAGCTCATTCGGCCTGAAAATGCTTTTAAGCGCATAAAAACTTACACTCTTGATTTCTGGCTAAATAAAAGCTGTTGCAATGATATTTCCATGCTGAACTGAGTTGTTCTGGCTCAAATATGAAGGCAAACCCACTTTCCTTTCAGTATTTTGCTGCATTTGGCAGAAACAGGCATATTTGCACATTCGGCCTGAAAATGCTTTTAAGCGCATAAAAACTTACACTCTTGATTTCTGGCTAAATAAAAGCTGTTGCAATGATATTTCCATGCTGAACTGAGTTGTTCTGGCTCAAATATGAAGGCAAACCCACTTTCCTTTCAGTATTTTGCTGCATTTGGCAGAAACAGGCATATTTGCACATTCGGCCTGAAAATGCTTTTAAGCGCATAAAAACGTACACTCTTGATTTCTGGCTAAATAAAAGCTGTTGCAATGATATTTCCATGCTGAACTGAGTTGTTCTGGCTCAAATATGAAGGCAAACCCACTTTCCTTTCAGTATTTTGCTGCATTTGGCAGAAACAGGCATATTTGCTCATTCGGCCTGAAAATGCTTTTAAGCGCATAAAAACTTACACTCTTGATTTCTGGCTATATAAAAGCTGTTGCAATGATATTTCCATGCTGAACTGAGTTGTTCTGGCTCAAATATGAAGGCAAACCCACTTTCCTTTCAGTATTTTGCTGCATTTGGCAGAAACAGGCATATTTGCTCATTCGGCCTGAAAATGCTTTTAAGCGCATAAAAACTTACACTCTTGATTTCTGGCTAAATAAAAGCTGTTGCAATGATATTTCCATGCTGAACTGAGTTGTTCTGGCTCAAATATGAAGGCAAACCCACTTTCCTTTCAGTATTTTGCTGCATTTGGCAGAAATCAGCTCATTCGGCCTGAGAATGCTTTTAAGCGCATAAAAACGTACACTCTTGATTTTTGGCTAAATAAAAGCTGTTGCAATGATATTTCCATGCTGAACTGAGTTGTTCTGGGTCAAATCTGAAGGCAAACCCACTTTCCTTTCAGTATTTTGCTGCATTTGGCAGAAACAGACATATTTGCTCATTCGGCTTGAAAATGCTTTTAAGCGCATAAAAACTTACACTCTTGATTTCTGGCTATATAAAAGCTGTTGCAATGATATTTCCATGCTGAACTGAGTTGTTCTGGCTCAAATATGAAGGCAAACCCACTTTCCTTTCAGTATTTTGCTGCATTTGGCAGAAATCAGCTCATTCGGCCTGAAAATGCTTTTGAGCGCATAAAAACGTACACTCTTGATTTTTGGGTAAATAAAAGCTGTTGCAATGATATTTCCATGCTGAACTGAGTTGTTCTGAGTCAAATATGAAGGCAAACCCACTTTCCTTTCAGTATTTTGCTGCATTTGGCAGAAACAGGCATATTTGCTCATTCGGCCTGAAAATGCTTTTAAGCGCATAAAAACTTACACTCTTGATTTCTGGCTAAATAAAAGCTGTTGCAATAATATTTCCATGCTGAACTGAGTTGTTCTGGCTCAAATATGAAGGCAAACCCACTTTCCTTTCAGTATTTTGCTGCATTTGGCAGAAACAGGCATATTTGCTCATTCGGCCTAAAAATGCTTTTAAGCGCATAAAAACTTACACTCTTGATTTCTGGCTAAATAAAAGCTGTTGCAATAATATTTCCATGCTGAACTGAGTTGTTCTGGCTCAAATATGAAGGCAAACCCACTTTCCTTTCAGTATTTTGCTGCATTTGGCAGAAACAGGCATATTTGCTCATTCGGCCTGAAAATGCTTTTAAGCGCATAAAAACTTACACTCTTGATTTCTGGCTAAATAAAAGCTGTAGCAATGATATTTCCATGCTGAACTGAGTTGGTCTGGGTCAAATATGAAGGCAAACCCACTTTCCTTTCAGTATTTTGCTGCATTTGGCAGAAATCAGCTCATTCGGCCTGAAAATGCTTTTAAGCGCATAAAAACTTACACTCTTGATTTCTGGCTAAATAAAAGCTGTTGCAATGATATTTCCATGCTGAACTGAGTTGTTCTGGCTCAAATATGAAGGCAAACCCACTTTCCTTTCAGTATTTTGCTGCATTTGGCAGAAATCAGCTCATTCGGCCTGAAAATGCTTTTAAGCGCATAAAAACTTACGCTCTTGATTTCTGGCTAAATAAAAGCTGTTGCAATGATATTTCCATGCTGAATTGAGTTGTTCTGCCTCAAATATGAAGGCAAACCCACTTTCCTTTCAGTATTTTGCTGCATTTGGCAGAAACAGGCATATTTGCTCATTCGGCCTGAAAATGCTTTTAAGCGCATAAAAACTTACGCTCTTGATTTCTGGCTAAATAAAAGCTGTTGCAATGATATTTCCATGCTGAACTGAGTTGTTCTGGCTCAAATATGAAGGCAAACCCACTTTCCTTTCAGTATTTTGCTGCATTTGGCAGAAATCAGCTCATTCGGCCTGAAAATGCTTTTAAGCGCATAAAAACTTACACTCTTGATTTCTGGCTAAATAAAAGCTGTTGCAATGATATTTCCATGCTGAACTGAGTTGTTCTGGCTCAAATATGAAGGCAAACCCACTTTCCTTTCAGTATGTTGCTGCATTTGGCAGAAACAGGCATATTTGCTCATTCGGCCTGAAAATGCTTTTAAGCGCATAAAAACTTACACTCTTGATTTCTGGCTAAATAAAAGCTGTTGCAATGATATTTCCATGCTGAACTGAGTTGTTCTGGCTCAAATATGAAGGCAAACCCACTTTCCTTTCAGTATTTTGCTGCATTTGGCAGAAACAGGCATATTTGCTCATTCGGCCTGAAAATGCTTTTAAGCGCATAAAAACTTACACTCTTGATTTCTGGCTAAATAAAAGCTGTTGCAATGATATTTCCATGCTGAACTGAGTTGTTCTGGGTCAAATATGAAGGCAAACCCACTTTCCTTTCAGTATTTTGCTGCATTTGGCAGAAATCAGCTCATTCGGCCTGAAAATGCTTTTAAGCGCATAAAAACGTACACTCTTGATTTTTGGCTAAATAAAAGCTGTTGCAATGATATTTCCATGCTGAACTGAGTTGTTCTGGGTCAAATATGAAGGCAAACCCACTTTCCTTTCAGTATTTTGCTGCATTTGGCAGAAACAGGCATATTTGCTCATTCGGCCTGAAAATGCTTTTAAGCGCATAAAAACTTACACTCTTGATTTCTGGCTAAATAAAAGCTGTTGCAATGATATTTCCATGCTGAACTGAGTTGTTCTGGGTCAAATATGAAGGCAAACCCACGTTCCTTTCAGTATTTTGCTGCATTTGGCAGAAACAAGTATATTTGCTCATTCGGCCTGAAAATGGTTTTAAGCGCATAAAAACTTACACTCTTGATTTCTGGCTAAATAAAAGCTGTTGCAATGATATTTACATGCTGAACTGAGTTGGTCTGGGTCAAATATGAAGGCAAACCCACTTTCCTTTCAGTATTTTGGTGTATTTGGCAGAAATCAGCTCATTCGGCCTGAAAATGCTTTTAAGCGCATAAAAACTTACACTCTTGATTTCTGGCTAAATAAAAGCTGTTGCAATGATATTTCCATGCTGAACTGAGTTGTTCTGGCTCAAATATGAAGGCAAACCCACTTTCCTTTCAGTATTTTGCTGCATTTGGCAGAAATCAGCTCATTCGGCCTGAAAATGCTTTTAAGCGCATAAAAACTTACACTCTTGATTTCTGGCTAAATAAAAGCTGTTGCAATGATATTTCCATGCTGAACTGAGTTGTTCTGGGTCAAATATGAAGGCAAACCCACTTTCCTTTCAGTATTTTGGTGTATTTGGCAGAAATCAGCTCATTCGGCCTGAAAATGCTTTTAAGCGCATAAAAACTTACACTCTTGATTTCTGGCTAAATAAAAGCTGTTGCAATGAGATTTCCATGCTGAACTGAGTTGGTCTGGCTCAAATATGAAGGCAAACCCACTTTCCTTTCAGTATTTTGCTGCATTTGGCAGAAACAGGCATATTTGCACATTCGGCCTGAAAATGCTTTTAAGCGCATAAAAACTTACACTCTTGATTTCTGGCTAAATAAAAGCTGTTGCAATGATATTTCCATGCTGAACTGAGTTGTTCTGGGTCAGATATGAAGGCAAACCCACTTTCCTTTCAGTATTTTGCTGCATTTGGCAGAAACAGGCATATTTGCTCATTCGGCCTGAAAATGCTTTTAAGCGCATAAAAACTTACACTCTTGATTTCTGGCTAAATAAAAGCTGTTGCAATGATATTTCCATGCTGAACTGAGTTGTTCTGGGTCAAATATGAAGGCAAACCCACTTTCCTTTCAGTATTTTGCTGCATTTGGCAGAAATCAGCTCATTCGGCCTGAAAATGCTTTTAAGCGCATAAAAACATACACTCTTGATTTTTGGCTAAATAAAAGCTGTTGCAATGATATTTCCATGCTGAACTGAGTTGTTCTGGGTCAGATATGAAGGCAAACCCACTTTCCTTTCAGTATTTTGCTGCATTTGGCAGAAATCAGCTCATTCGGCCTGAAAATGCTTTTAAGCGCATAAAAACGTACACTCTTGATTTTTGGCTAAATAAAAGCTGTTGCAATGATATTTCCATGCTGAACTGAGTTGTTCTGGCTCAAATATGAAGGCAAACCCACTTTCCTTTCAGTATTTTGCTGCATTTGGCAGAAACAAGTATATTTGCTCATTCGGCCTGAAAATGCTTTTAAGCGCATAAAAACGTACACTCTTGATTTTTGGCTAAATAAAAGCTGTTGCAATGATATTTCCATGCTGAACTGAGTTGTTCTGGGTCAGATATGAAGGCAAACCCACTTTCCTTTCAGTATTTTGCTGCATTTGGCAGAAACAGGCATATTTGGTCATTCGGCCTGAAAATGCTTTTAAGCGCATAAAAACTTACACTCTTGATTTCTGGCTAAATAAAAGCTGTTGCAATGATATTTACATGCTGAACTGAGTTGGTCTGGGTCAAATATGAAGGCAAACCCACTTTCCTTTCAGTATTTTGGTGTATTTGGCAGAAATCAGCTCATTCGGCCTGAAAATGCTTTTAAGCGCATAAAAACTTACACTCTTGATTTCTGGCTAAATAAAAGCTGTTGCAATGATATTTCCATGCTGAACTGAGTTGTTCTGGCTCAAATATGAAGGCAAACCCACTTTCCTTTCAGTATTTTGCTGCATTTGGCAGAAACAGGCATATTTGCTCATTCGGCCTGAAAATGCTTTTAAGCGCATAAGAACTTACACTCTTGATTTCTGGCTATATAAAAGCTGTTGCAATGATATTTCCATGCTGAACTGAGTTGTTCTGGCTCAAATATGAAGGCAAACCCACTTTCCTTTCAGTATTTTGCTGCATTTGGCAGAAACAGGCATATTTGCTCATTCGGCCTGAAAATGCTTTTAAGCGCATAAAAACTTACACTCTTGATTTCTGGCTAAATAAAAGCTGTTGCAATGATATTTCCATGCTGAACTGAGTTGTTCTGGCTCAAATATGAAGGCAAACCCACTTTCCTTTCAGTATTTTGCTGCATTTGGCTGAAATCAGCTCATTCGGCCTGAAAATGCTTTTAAGCGCATAAAAACTTACACTCTTGATTTCTGGCTAAATAAAAGCTGTTGCAATGATATTTCCATGCTGAACTGAGTTGTTCTGGCTCAAATATGAAGGCAAACCCACTTTCCTTTCAGTATTTTGCTGCATTTGGCAGAAACAGGCATATTTGCTCATTCGGCTTGAAAATGCTTTTAAGCGCATAAAAACTTACACTCTTGATTTCTGGCTATATAAAAGCTGTTGCAATGATATTTCCATGCTGAACTGAGTTGTTCTGGCTCAAATATGAAGGCAAACCCACTTTCCTTTCAGTATTTTGCTGCATTTGGCAGAAACAGGCATATTTGCTCATTCGGCCTGAAAATGCTTTTAAGCGCATAAAAACTTACACTCTTGATTTCTGGCTAAATAAAAGCTGTTGCAATGATATTTCCATGCTGAACTGAGTTGTTCTGGCTGAAATATGAAGGCAAACCCACTTTCCTTTCAGTATTTTGGTGTATTTGGCAGAAATCAGCTCATTCGGCCTGAAAATGCTTTTAAGCGCATAAAAACTTACACTCTTGATTTCTGGCTAAATAAAAGCTGTTGCAATGAGATTTCCATGCTGAACTGAGTTGGTCTGGGTCAAATATGAAGGCAAACCCACTTTCCTTTCAGTATTTTGCTGCATTTGGCAGAAACAGGCATATTTGCTCATTCGGCCTGAAAATGCTTTTAAGCGCATAAAAACTTACACTCTTGATTTCTGGCTAAATAAAAGCTGTTGCAATAATATTTCCATGCTGAACTGAGTTGTTCTGGCTCAAATATGAAGGCAAACCCACTTTCTTTTCAGTATTTTGCTGCATTTGGCAGAAACAGGCATATTTGCTCATTCGGCCTGAAAACGCTTTTAAGCGCATAAAAACTTACACTCTTGATTTCTGGCTAAATAAAAGCTGTTGCAATGATATTTCCATGCTGAACTGAGTTGTTCTGGCTCAAATATGAAGGCAAACCCACTTTCCTTTCAGTATTTTGCTGCATTTGGCAGAAACAGGCATATTTGCTCATTCGGCCTGAAAATGCTTTTAAGCACATAAAAACTTACACTCTTGATTTCTGGCTAAATAAAAGCTGTTGCAATGATATTTCCATGCTGAACTGAGTTGTTCTGGGTCAAATATGAAGGCAAACCCACTTTCCTTTCAGTATTTTGCTGCATTTGGCAGAAATCAGCTCATTCGGCCTGAAAATGCTTTTAAGCGCATAAAAACGTACTCTCTTGATTTTTGGCTAAATAAAAGCTGTTGCAATGATATTTCCATGCTGAACTGAGTTGTTCTGGGTCAGATATGAAGGCAAACCCACTTTCCTTTCAGTATTTTGCTGCATTTGGCAGAAACAGGCATATTTGCTCATTCGGCCTGAAAATGCTTTTAAGCGCGTAAAAACTTACACTCTTGATTTCTGGCTAAATAAAAGCTGTTGCAATGATATTTCCATGCTGAACTGAGTTGTTCTGGGTCAGATATGAAGGCAAACCCACTTTCCTTTCAGTATTTTGCTGCATTTGGCAGAAATCAGCTCATTCGGCCTGAAAATGCTTTTAAGCGCATAAAAACGTACACTCTTGATTTTTGGCTAAATAAAAGCTGTTGCAATGATATTTCCATGCTGAACTGAGTTGTTCTGGGTCAAATATGAAGGCAAACCCACTTTCCTTTCAGTATTTTGCTGCATTTGGCAGAAAAAGGCATATTTGCTCATTCGGCCTGAAAATGCTTTTAGGCACATAAAAACTTACACTCTTGATTTCTGGCTAAATAAAAGCTATTGCAATGATATTTCCATGCTGAACTGAGTTGTTCTGGGTCAAATATGAAGGCAAACCCACTTTCCTTCAGTATTTTGCTGCATTTGGCAGAAACAGGCATATTTGCTCATTCGGCCTGAAAATGCTTTTAAGCGCATAAAAACTTACGCTCTTGATTTCTGGCTAAATAAAAGCTGTTGCAATGATATTTCCATGCTGAACTGAGTTGTTCTGGTTCAGATATGAAGGCAAACCCACTTTCCTTTCAGTATTTTGCTGCATTTGGCAGAAACAGGCATATTTGCTCATTCGGCCTGAAAATGCTTTTAAGCGCATAAAAACTTACACTCTTGATTTCTGGCTAAATAAAAGCTGTTGCAATGATATTTCCATGCTGAACTGAGTTGTTCTGGGTCAAATATGAAGGCAAACCCACGTTCCTTTCAGTATTTTGCTGCATTTGGCAGAAACAAGTATATTTGCTCATTCGGCCTGAAAATGGTTTTAAGCGCATAAAAACTTACACTCTTGATTTCTGGCTAAATAAAAGCTGTTGCAATGATATTTACATGCTTAACTGAGTTGGTCTGGCTCAAATATGAAGGCAAACCCACTTTCCTTTCAGTATTTTGGTGTATTTGGCAGAAATCAGCTCATTCGGCCTGAAAATGCTTTTAAGCGCATAAAAACTTACACTCTTGATTTCTGGCTAAATAAAAGCTGTTGCAATGATATTTCCATGCTGAACTGAGTTGTTCTGGCTCAAATATGAAGGCAAACCCACTTTCCTTTCAGTATTTTGCTGCATTTGGCAGAAACAGGCATATTTGCACATTCGGCCTGAAAATGCTTTTAAGCGCATAAAAACTTACACTCTTGATTTCTGGCTAAATAAAAGCTGTTGCAATGATATTTCCATGCTGAACTGAGTTGTTCTGGCTCAAATATGAAGGCAAACCCACTTTCCTTTCAGTATTTTGCTGCATTTGGCAGAAACAGGCATATTTGCACATTCGGCCTGAAAATGCTTTTAAGCGCATAAAAACGTACACTCTTGATTTCTGGCTAAATAAAAGCTGTTGCAATGATATTTCCATGCTGAACTGAGTTGTTCTGGCTCAAATATGAAGGCAAACCCACTTTCCTTTCAGTATTTTGCTGCATTTGGCAGAAACAGGCATATTTGCTCATTCGGCCTGAAAATGCTTTTAAGCGCATAAAAACTTACACTCTTGATTTCTGGCTATATAAAAGCTGTTGCAATGATATTTCCATGCTGAACTGAGTTGTTCTGGCTCAAATATGAAGGCAAACCCACTTTCCTTTCAGTATTTTGCTGCATTTGGCAGAAACAGGCATATTTGCTCATTCGGCCTGAAAATGCTTTTAAGCGCATAAAAACTTACACTCTTGATTTCTGGCTAAATAAAAGCTGTTGCAATGATATTTCCATGCTGAACTGAGTTGTTCTGGCTCAAATATGAAGGCAAACCCACTTTCCTTTCAGTATTTTGCTGCATTTGGCAGAAATCAGCTCATTCGGCCTGAGAATGCTTTTAAGCGCATAAAAACGTACACTCTTGATTTTTGGCTAAATAAAAGCTGTTGCAATGATATTTCCATGCTGAACTGAGTTGTTCTGGGTCAAATCTGAAGGCAAACCCACTTTCCTTTCAGTATTTTGCTGCATTTGGCAGAAACAGACATATTTGCTCATTCGGCTTGAAAATGCTTTTAAGCGCATAAAAACTTACACTCTTGATTTCTGGCTATATAAAAGCTGTTGCAATGATATTTCCATGCTGAACTGAGTTGTTCTGGCTCAAATATGAAGGCAAACCCACTTTCCTTTCAGTATTTTGCTGCATTTGGCAGAAATCAGCTCATTCGGCCTGAAAATGCTTTTGAGCGCATAAAAACGTACACTCTTGATTTTTGGGTAAATAAAAGCTGTTGCAATGATATTTCCATGCTGAACTGAGTTGTTCTGAGTCAAATATGAAGGCAAACCCACTTTCCTTTCAGTATTTTGCTGCATTTGGCAGAAACAGGCATATTTGCTCATTCGGCCTGAAAATGCTTTTAAGCGCATAAAAACTTACACTCTTGATTTCTGGCTAAATAAAAGCTGTTGCAATAATATTTCCATGCTGAACTGAGTTGTTCTGGCTCAAATATGAAGGCAAACCCACTTTCCTTTCAGTATTTTGCTGCATTTGGCAGAAACAGGCATATTTGCTCATTCGGCCTAAAAATGCTTTTAAGCGCATAAAAACTTACACTCTTGATTTCTGGCTAAATAAAAGCTGTTGCAATAATATTTCCATGCTGAACTGAGTTGTTCTGGCTCAAATATGAAGGCAAACCCACTTTCCTTTCAGTATTTTGCTGCATTTGGCAGAAACAGGCATATTTGCTCATTCGGCCTGAAAATGCTTTTAAGCGCATAAAAACTTACACTCTTGATTTCTGGCTAAATAAAAGCTGTAGCAATGATATTTCCATGCTGAACTGAGTTGGTCTGGGTCAAATATGAAGGCAAACCCACTTTCCTTTCAGTATTTTGCTGCATTTGGCAGAAATCAGCTCATTCGGCCTGAAAATGCTTTTAAGCGCATAAAAACTTACACTCTTGATTTCTGGCTAAATAAAAGCTGTTGCAATGATATTTCCATGCTGAACTGAGTTGTTCTGGCTCAAATATGAAGGCAAACCCACTTTCCTTTCAGTATTTTGCTGCATTTGGCAGAAATCAGCTCATTCGGCCTGAAAATGCTTTTAAGCGCATAAAAACTTACGCTCTTGATTTCTGGCTAAATAAAAGCTGTTGCAATGATATTTCCATGCTGAATTGAGTTGTTCTGCCTCAAATATGAAGGCAAACCCACTTTCCTTTCAGTATTTTGCTGCATTTGGCAGAAACAGGCATATTTGCTCATTCGGCCTAAAAATGCTTTTAAGCGCATAAAAACTTACGCTCTTGATTTCTGGCTAAATAAAAGCTGTTGCAATGATATTTCCATGCTGAACTGAGATGTTCTGGGTCAGATATGAAGGCAAACCCACTTTCCTTTCAGTATTTTGCTGCATTTGGCAGAAATCAGCTCATTCGGCCTGAAAATGCTTTTAAGCGCATAAAAACTTACACTCTTGATTTCTGGCTAAATAAAAGCTGTTGCAATGATATTTCCATGCTGAACTGAGTTGTTCTGGCTCAAATATGAAGGCAAACCCACTTTCCTTCAGTATTTTGCTGCATTTGGCAGAAACAGGCATATTTGCTCATTCGGGCTAAAAATGCTTTTAAGCGCATAAAAACTTACACTCTTGATTTCTGGCTAAATAAAAGCTGTTGCAATGATATTTCCATAGTGTACTGAGTTGTTCTGGCTCAAATATGAAGGCAAACCCACTTTCCTTTCAGTATTTTGCTGCATTTGGCAGAAATCAGCTCATTCGGCCTGAAAATGCTTTTAAGCGCATAAAAACTTACGCTCTTGATTTCTGGCTAAATAAAAGCTGTTGCAATGATATTTCCATGCTGAATTGAGTTGTTCTGCCTCAAATATGAAGGCAAACCCACTTTCCTTTCAGTATTTTGCTGCATTTGGCAGAAACAGGCATATTTGCTCATTCGGCCTGAAAATGCTTTTAAGCGCATAAAAACTTACGCTCTTGATTTCTGGCTAAATAAAAGCTGTTGCAATGATATTTCCATGCTGAACTGAGATGTTCTGGGTCAGATATGAAGGCAAACCCACTTTCCTTTCAGTATTTTGCTGCATTTGGCAGAAATCAGCTCATTCGGCCTGAAAATGCTTTTAAGCGCATAAAAACTTACACTCTTGATTTCTGGCTAAATAAAAGCTGTTGCAATGATATTTCCATGCTGAACTGAGTTGTTCTGGCTCAAATATGAAGGCAAACCCACTTTCCTTTCAGTATGTTGCTGCATTTGGCAGAAACAGGCATATTTGCTCATTCGGCCTGAAAATGCTTTTAAGCGCATAAAAACTTACACTCTTGATTTCTGGCTAAATAAAAGCTGTTGCAATGATATTTCCATAGTGTACTGAGTTGTTCTGGCTCAAATATGAAGGCAAACCCACTTTCTTTTCAGTATTTTGCTGCATTTGGCAGAAACAGGCATATTTGCTCATTTGGCCTGAAAATGCTTTTAAGCGCATAAAAACTTACACTCTTGATTTCTAGCTAAATAAAAGCTGTTGCAATGATATTTCCATGCTGAACTGAGATGTTCTGGGTCAGATATGAAGGCAAACCCACTTTCCTTTCAGTATTTGCTGCATTTGGCACAAACAGGCATATTTGCTCATTCGGCCTGAAAATGCTTTTAAGCGCATAAAAACTTACACTCTTGATTTCTGGCTAAATAAAAGCTGTTGCAATGATATTTCCATGCTGAACTGAGTTGTTCTGGCTCAAATATGAAGGCAAACCCAGTTTCCTTTCAGTATTTTGCTGCATTTGGCAGAAACAGGCATATTTGCTCATTCGGCCTGAAAATGCTTTTAAGCGCAGAAAAACTTACACTCTTGATTTCTGGCTAAATAAAAGCTGTTGCAATGATATTTCCATGCTGAACTGAGTTGTTCTGGGTCAAATATGAAGGCAAACCCACTTTCCTTTCAGTATTTTGCTGCATTTGGCAGAAACAGGCATATTTGCTCATTCGGCCTGAAAATGCTTTTAGGCACATAAAAACTTACACTCTTGATTTCTGGCTAAATAAAAGCTGTTGCAATGATATTTCCATGCTGAACTGAGTTGTTCTGGGTCAAATATGAAGGCAAACCCACTTTCCTTCAGTATTTTGCTGCATTTGGCAGAAACAGGCATATTTGCTCATTCGGCCTGAAAATGCTTTTAAGCGCATAAAAACTTACGCTCTTGATTTCTGGCTAAATAAAAGCTGTTGCAATGATATTTCCATGCTGAACTGAGTTGTTCTGGGTCAGATATGAAGGCAAACCCACTTTCCTTTCAGTATTTTGCTGCATTTGGCAGAAACAGGCATATTTGCTCATTCGGCCTGAAAATGCTTTTAAGCGCATAAAAACTTACACTCTTGATTTCTGGCTAAATAAAAGCTGTTGCAATGATATTTACATGCTGAACTGAGTTGGTCTGGGTCAAATATGAAGGCAAACCCACTTTCCTTTCAGTATTTTGGTGTATTTGGCAGAAATCAGCTCATTCGGCCTGAAAATGCTTTTAAGCGCATAAAAACTTACACTCTTGATTTCTGGCTAAATAAAAGCTGTTGCAATGATATTTCCATGCTGAACTGAGTTTTTCTGGGTCAGATATGAAGGCAAACCCACTTTCCTTTCAGTATTTTGCTGCATTTGGCAGAAACAGGCATATTTGCTCATTCGGCCTGAAAATGCTTTTAAGTACATAAAAACTTACACTCTTGATTTCTGGCTAAATAAAAGCTGTTGCAATAATATTTCCATGCTGAACTGAGTTGGTCTGGGTCAAATATGAAGGCAAACCCACTTTCCTTTCAGTATTTTGCTGCATTTGGCAGAAACAGGCATATTTGCTCATTCGGCCTGAAAATGCTTTTAAGCGCATAAAAACTTACACTCTTGATTTCTGGCTAAATAAAAGCTGTTGCAATGATATTTCCATGCTGAACTGAGTTGTTCTGGTTCAAATATGAAGGCAAACCCACTTTCCTTTCAGTATTTTGCTGCATTTGGCAGAAATCAGCTCATTCGGCCTGAAAATGCTTTTAAGCGCATAAAAACGTACACTCTTGAGTTTTGGCTAAATAAAAGCTGTTGCAATGATATTTCCATGCTGAACTGAGTTGTTCTGGCTCAAATATGAAGGCAAACCCACTTTCCTTTCAGTATTTTGCTGCATTTGGCAGAAACAGGCATATTTGCTCATTCGGCCTGAAAATGCTTTTAAGCGCATAAAAACTTACACTCTTGATTTCTGGCTAAATAAAAGCTGTTGCAATGATATTTCCATGCTGAACTGAGTTGTTCTGGGTCAAATATGAAGGCAAACCCACTTTCCTTTCAGTATTTTGCTGCATTTGGCAGAAATCAGCTCATTCGGCCTGAAAATGCTTTTAAGCGCATAAAAACTTACACTCTTGATTTCTGGCTAAATAAAAGCTGTTGCAATGATATTTCCATGCTGAACTGAGTTGTTCTGGCTCAAATATGAAGGCAAACCCACTTTCCTTTCAGTATTTTGCTGCATTTGGCAGAAACAGGCATATTTGCTCATTCGGCCTGAAAATGCTTTTAAGCGCATAAAAACTTACACTCTTGATTTCTGGCTAAATAAAAGCTGTTGCAATGATATTTCCATGCTGAACTGAGTTGTTGTGGCTCAAATATGAAGGCAAACCCAATTTCCTTTCAGTATTTTGCTGCATTTGGCAGAAATCAGCTCATTCGGCCTGAAAATGCTTTTAAGCGCATAAAAACTTACACTCTTGATTTCTGGCTAAATAAAAGCTGTTGCAATGAGATTTCCATGCTGAACTGAGTTGTTCTGGCTCAAATATGAAGGCAAACCCACTTTCCTTTCAGTATTTTGCTGCATTTGGCAGAAACAGGCATATTTGCTCATTCGGCCTGAAAATGCTTTTAAGCGCATAAAAACTTACACTCTTGATTTCTGGCTAAATAAAAGCTGTTGCAATGATATTTCCATGCTGAACTGAGTTGTTCTGGCTCAAATATGAAGGCAAACCCACTTTCCTTTCAGTATTTTGCTGCATTTGGCAGAAACAGGCATATTTGCTCATTCGGCCTGAAAATGCTTTTAAGCGCATAAAAACTTACACTCTTGATTTCTGGCTAAATAAAAGCTGTTGCAATGATATTTCCATGCTGAACTGAGTTGTTCTGGCTCAAATATGAAGGCAAACCCACTTTCCTTTCAGTATTTTGCTGCATTTGGCAGAAACAGGCATATTTGCTCATTCGGCCTGAAAATGCTTTTAAGCACATAAAAACTTACACTCTTGATTTCTGGCTAAATAAAAGCTGTTGCAATGATATTTCCATGCTGAACTGAGTTGTTCTGGGTCAAATATGAAGGCAAACCCACTTTCCTTTCAGTATTTTGCTGCATTTGGCAGAAACAGGCATATTTGCTCATTCGGCCTGAAAATGCTTTTAAGCGCATAAAAACTTACACTCTTGATTTCTGGCTAAAAAAAAGCTGTTGCAATGATATTTCCATGCTGAACTGAGTTGTTCTGGGTCAGATATGAAGGCAAACCCACTTTCCTTTCAGTATTTTGCTGCATTTGGCAGAAACAGGCATATTTGCTCATTCGGCCTGAAAATGCTTTTAAGCGCATAAAAACTTACACTCTTGATTTCTGGCTAAATAAAAGCTGTTGCAATGATATTTCCATGCTGAACTGAGTTGTTCTGGCTCAAATATGAAGGCAAACCCACGTTCCTTTCAGTATTTTGCTGCATTTGGCAGAAACAAGTATATTTGCTCATTCGGCCTGAAAATGGTTTTAAGCGCATAAAAACTTATACTCTTGATTTCTGGCTAAATAAAAGCTGTTGCAATGATATTTACATGCTGAACTGAGTTGGTCTGGGTCAAATATGAAGGCAAACCCACTTTCCTTTCAGTATTTTGGTGTATTTGGCAGAAATCAGCTCATTCGGCCTGAAAATGCTTTTAAGCGCATAAAAACTTACACTCTTGATTTCTGGATAAATAAAAGCTGTTGCAATGAGATTTCCATGCTGAACTGAGTTGGTCTGGGTCAAATATGAAGGCAAACCCACTTTCCTTTTAGTATTTTGCTGCATTTGGCAGAAACAGGCATATTTGCTCATTCGGCCTGAAAATGCTTTTAAGCGCATAAAAACTTACACTCTTGATTTCTGGCTAAATAAAAGCTGTTGCAATGATATTTCCATGCTGAACTGAGTTGTTCTGGCTCAAATATGAAGGCAAACCCACTTTCCTTTCAGTATTTTGCTGCATTTGGCAGAAACAGGCATATTTGCTCATTCGGCCTGAAAATGCTTTTAAGCACATAAAAACTTACACTCTTGATTTCTGGCTAAATAAAAGCTGTTGCAATGATATTTCCATGCTGAACTGAGTTGTTCTGGGTCAAATATGAAGGCAAACCCACTTTCCTTTCAGTATTTTGCTGCATTTGGCAGAAATCAGCTCATTCGGCCTGAAAATGCTTTTAAGCGCATAAAAACGTACACTCTTGATTTTTGGCTAAATAAAAGCTGTTGCAATGATATTTCCATGCTGAACTGAGTTGTTCTGGGTCAGATATGAAGGCAAACCCACTTTCCTTTCAGTATTTTGCTGCATTTGGCAGAAACAGGCATATTTGCTCATTCGGCCTGAAAATGCTTTTAAGCGCATAAAAACTTACACTCTTGATTTCTGGCTAAATAAAAGCTGTTGCAATGATATTTCCATGCTGAACTGAGTTGTTCTGGGTCAGATATGAAGGCAAACCCACTTTCCTTTCAGAATTTTGCTGCATTTGGCAGAAACAGGCATATTTGCTCATTCGGCCTGAAAATGCTTTTAAGCGCATAAAAACTTACACTCTTGATTTCTGGCTAAATAAAAGCTGTTGCAATGATATTTCCATGCTGAACTGAGTTGTTCTGGGTCAAATATGAAGGCAAACCCACGTTCCTTTCAGTATTTTGCTGCATTTGGCAGAAACAAGTATATTTGCTCATTCGGCCTGAAAATGGTTTTAAGCGCATAAAAACTTACACTCTTGATTTCTGGGTAAATAAAAGCTGTTGCAATGATATTTACATGCTGAACTGAGTTGGTCTGGGTCAAATATGAAGGCAAACCCACTTTCCTTTCAGTATTTTGGTGTATTTGGCAGAAATCAGCTCATTCGGCCTGAAAATGCTTTTAAGCGCATAAAAACTTACACTCTTGATTTCTGGCTAAATAAAAGCTGTTGCAATGATATTTCCATGCTGAACTGAGTTGTTCTGGCTCAAATATGAAGGCAAACCCACTTTCCTTTCAGTATTTTGCTGCATTTGGCAGAAACAGGCATATTTGCTCATTCGGCCTGAAAATGCTTTTAAGCGCATAAAAACTTACACTCTTGATTTCTGGCTAAATAAAAGCTGTTGCAATGATATTTCCATGCTGAACTGAGTTGTTCTGGCTCAAATATGAAGGCAAACCCACTTTCCTTTCAGTATTTTGCTGCATTTGGCAGAAACAGGCATATTTGCTCATTCGGCCTGAAAATGCTTTTAAGCGCATAAAAACTTACACTCTTGATTTCTGGCTAAATAAAAGCTGTTGCAATGATATTTCCATGCTGAACTGAGTTGTTCTGGGTCAGATATGAAGGCAAACCCACTTTCCTTTCAGTATTTTGCTGCCTTTGGCAGAAACACGCATATTTGCTCATTCGGCCTGAAAATGCTTTTAAGCGCATAAAAACTTACACTCTTGATTTCTGGCTAAATAAAAGCTGTTGCAATGATATTTACATGCTGAACTGAGTTGGTCTGGGTCAAATATGAAGGCAAACCCACTTTCCTTTCAGTATTTTGGTGTATTTGGCAGAAATCAGCTCATTCGGCCTGAAAATGCTTTTAAGCGCATAAAAACTTACACTCTTGATTTCTGGCTAAATAAAAGCTGTTGCAATGAGATTTCCATGCTGAACTGAGTTGGTCTGGGTCAAATATGAAGGCACACCCACTTTCCTTTTAGTATTTTGCTGCATTTGGCAGAAACAGGCATATTTGCTCATTCGGCCTGAAAATGCTTTTAAGCGCATAAAAACTTACACTCTTGATTTCTGGCTAAATAAAAGCTGTTGCAATGATATTTCCATGCTGAACTGAGTTGTTCTGGTTCAAATATGAAGGCAAACCCACTTTCCTTTCAGTATTTTGCTGCATTTGGCAGAAACAGGCATATTTGCTCATTCGGCCTGAAAATGCTTTTAAGCACATAAAAACTTACACTCTTGATTTCTGGCTAAATAAAAGCTGTTGCAATGATATTTCCATGCTGAACTGAGTTGTTCTGGGTCAAATATGAAGGCAAACCCACTTTCCTTTCAGTATTTTGCTGCATTTGGCAGAAATCAGCTCATTCGGCCTGAAAATGCTTTTAAGCGCATAAAAACGTACACTCTTGATTTTTGGCTAAATAAAAGCTGTTGCAATGATATTTCCATGCTGAACTGAGTTGTTCTGGGTCAGATATGAAGGCAAACCCACTTTCCTTTCAGTATTTTGCTGCATTTGGCAGAAACAGGCATATTTGCTCATTCGGCCTGAAAATGCTTTTAAGCGCATAAAAACTTACACTCTTGATTTCTGGCTAAATAAAAGCTGTTGCAATGATATTTCCATGCTGAACTGAGTTGTTCTGGGTCAAATATGAAGGCAAACCCACGTTCCTTTCAGTATTTTGCTGCATTTCGCAGAAACAAGTATATTTGCTCATTCGGCCTGAAAATGGTTTTAAGCGCATAAAAACGTACACTCTTGATTTTTGGCTAAATAAAAGCTGTTGCAATGATATTTCCATGCTGAACTGAGTTGTTCTGGGTCAAATATGAAGGCAAACCCACTTTCCTTTCAGTATTTTGCTGCATTTGGCAGAAACAGGCATATTTGCTCATTCGGCCTGAAAATGCTTTTAGGCACATAAAAACTTACACTCTTGATTTCTGGCTAAATAAAAGCTGTTGCAATGATATTTCCATGCTGAACTGAGTTGTTCTGGCTCAAATATGAAGGCAAACCCACTTTCCTTCAGTATTTTGCTGCATTTGGCAGAAACAGGCATATTTGCTCATTCGGGCTAAAAATGCTTTTAAGCGCATAAAAACTTACACTCTTGATTTCTGGCTAAATAAAAGCTGTTGCAATGATATTTCCATGCTGAACTGAGTTGTTCTGGGTCAGATATGAAGGCAAACCCACTTTCCTTTCAGTATTTTGCTGCATTTGGCAGAAACAGGCATATTTGCTCATTCGGCCTGAAAATGCTTTTAAGCGCATAAAAACTTACACTCTTGATTTCTGGCTAAATAAAAGCTGTTGCAATGATATTTCCATGCTGAACTGAGTTTTTCTGGGTCAGATATGAAGGCAAACCCACTTTCCTTTCAGTATTTTGCTGCATTTGGCAGAAACAGGCATATTTGCTCATTCGGCCTGAAAATGCTTTTAAGCACATAAAAACTTACACTCTTGATTTCTGGCTAAATAAAAGCTGTTGCAATAATATTTCCATGCTGAACTGAGTTGGTCTGGGTCAAATATGAAGGCAAACCCACTTTCCTTTCAGTATTTTGCTGCATTTGGCAGAAATCAGCTCATTCGGCCTGAAAATGCTTTTAAGCGCATAAAAACGTACACTCTTGATTTTTGGCTAAATAAAAGCTGTTGCAATGATATTTCCATGCTGAACTGAGTTTTTCTGGGTCAGATATGAAGGCAAACCCACTTTCTTTTCAGTATTTTGCTGCATTTGGCAGAAACAGGAATATTTGCTCATTCGGCCTGAAAATGCTTTTAAGCGCATCAAAACTTACACTCTTGATTTCTGTCTAAATAAAAGCTGTTGCAATGATATTTCCATGCTGAACTGAGTTGGTCTGGGTCAAATATGAAGGCAAACACACTTTCCTTTCAGTATTTTGCTGCATTTGGCAGAAACAGGCATATTTGCTCATTCGGCCTGAAAATGCTTTTAAGCGCATAAAAACTTACACTCTTGATTTCTGGCTAAATAAAAGCTGTTGCAATGATATTTCCATGCTGAACTGAGTTGTTCTGGCTCAAATATGAAGGCAAACCCACTTTCCTTTCAGTATTTTGCTGCATTTGGCAGAAACAGGAATATTTGCTCATTCGGCCTGAAAATGCTTTTAAGCGCATCAAAACTTACACTCTTGATTTCTGTCTAAATAAAAGCTGTTGCAATGATATTTCCATGCTGAACTGAGTTGTTCTGGGTCAAATATGAAGGCAAACCCACTTTCCTTTCAGTATTTTGCTGCATTTCGCAGAAATCAGCTCATTCGGCCTGAAAATGCTTTTAAGCGCATAAAAACTTACACTCTTGATTTCTGGCTAAATAAAAGCTGTTGCAATGATATTTCCATGCTGAACTGAGTTGTTCTGGCTCAAATATGAAGGCAAACCCACTTTCCTTTCAGTATTTTGCTGCATTTGGCAGAAACAGGCATATTTGCTCATTCGGCCTGAAAATGCTTTTAAGCGCATAAAAACTTACACTCTTGATTTCTGGCTATATAAAAGCTGTTGCAATGATATTTCCATGCTGAACTGAGTTGTTCTGGCTCAAATATGAAGGCAAACCCACTTTCCTTTCAGTATTTTGCTGCATTTGGCAGAAACAGGCATATTTGCTCATTCGGCCTGAAAATGCTTTTAAGCGCATAAAAACTTACACTCTTGATTTCTGGCTAAATAAAAAGCTGTTGCAATGATATTTCCATGCTGAACTGAGTTGTTCTGGGTCAAATCTGAAGGCAAACCCACTTTCCTTTCAGTATTTTGCTGCATTTGGCAGAAACAGGCATATTTGCTCATTCGGCCTGAAAATGCTTTTAAGCGCATAAAAACTTACACTCTTGATTTCTGGCTAAATAAAAGCTGTTGCAATGATATTTCCATGCTGAACTGAGTTGTTCTGGCTCAAATATGAAGGCAAACCCACTTTCCTTTCAGTATTTTGGTGTATTTGGCAGAAATCAGCTCATTCGGCCTGAAAATGCTTTTAAGCGCATAAAAACTTACACTCTTGATTTCTGTCTAAATAAAAGCTGTTGCAATGAGATTTCCATGCTGAACTGAGTTGTTCTGGGTCAAATATGAAGGCAAACCCACTTTCCTTTCAGTATTTTGCTGCATTTGGCAGAAATCAGCTCATTCGGCCTGAAAATGCTTTTAAGCGCATAAAAACGTACACTCTTGATTTTTGGCTAAATAAAAGCTGTTGCAATGATATTTCCATGCTGAACTGAGTTGTTCTGGGTCAGATATGAAGGCAAACCCACTTTCCTTTCAGTATTTTGCTGCATTTGGCAGAAACAGGCATATTTGCTCATTCGGCCTGAAAATGCTTTTAAGCGCATAAAAACTTACACTCTTGATTTCTGGCTAAATAAAAGCTGTTGCAATGATATTTCCATGCTGAACTGAGTTGTTCTGGGTCAAATATGAAGGCAAACCCACGTTCCTTTCAGTATTTTGCTGCATTTCGCAGAAACAAGTATATTTGCTCATTCGGCCTGAAAATGGTTTTAAGCGCATAAAAACTTACACTCTTGATTTCTGGCTAAATAAAAGCTGTTGCAATGATATTTCCATGCTGAACTGAGTTGTTCTGGGTCAGATATGAAGGCAAACCCACTTTCCTTTCAGAATTTTGCTGCATTTCGCAGAAACAGGCATATTTGCTCATTCGGCCTGAAAATGCTTTTAAGCGCATAAAAACTTACACTCTTGATTTCTGGCTAAATAAAAGCTGTTGCAATGATATTTCCATGCTGAACTGAGTTGTTCTGGGTCAAATATGAAGGCAAACCCACTTTCCTTTCAGTATTTTGCTGCATTTGGCAGAAATCAGCTCATTCGGCCTGAAAATGCTTTTAAGCGCATAAAAACGTACACTCTTGATTTTTGGCTAAATAAAAGCTGTTGCAATGATATTTCCATGCTGAACTGAGTTGTTCTGGGTCAAATATGAAGGCAAACCCACTTTCCTTTCAGTATTTTGCTGCATTTGGCAGAAACAGGCATATTTGCTCATTCGGCCTGAAAATGCTTTTAGGCACATAAAAACTTACACTCTTGATTTCTGGCTAAATAAAAGCTGTTGCAATGATATTTCCATGCTGAACTGAGTTGTTCTGGCTCAAATATGAAGGCAAACCCACTTTCCTTCAGTATTTTGCTGCATTTGGCAGAAACAGGCATATTTGCTCATTCGGGCTAAAAATGCTTTTAAGCGCATAAAAACTTACACTCTTGATTTCTGGCTAAATAAAAGCTGTTGCAATGATATTTCCATGCTGAACTGAGTTGTTCTGGGTCAGATATGAAGGCAAACCCACTTTCCTTTCAGTATTTTGCTGCATTTGGCAGAAACAGGCATATTTGCTCATTCGGCCTGAAAATGCTTTTAAGCGCATAAAAACTTACACTCTTGATTTCTGGCTAAATAAAAGCTGTTGCAATGATATTTCCATGCTGAACTGAGTTTTTCTGGGTCAGATATGAAGGCAAACCCACTTTCCTTTCAGTATTTTGCTGCATTTGGCAGAAACAGGCATATTTGCTCATTCGGCCTGAAAATGCTTTTAAGCACATAAAAACTTACACTCTTGATTTCTGGCTAAATAAAAGCTGTTGCAATAATATTTCCATGCTGAACTGAGTTGGTCTGGGTCAAATATGAAGGCAAACCCACTTTCCTTTCAGTATTTTGCTGCATTTGGCAGAAATCAGCTCATTCGGCCTGAAAATGCTTTTAAGCGCATAAAAACGTACACTCTTGATTTTTGGCTAAATAAAAGCTGTTGCAATGATATTTCCATGCTGAACTGAGTTTTTCTGGGTCAGATATGAAGGCAAACCCACTTTCTTTTCAGTATTTTGCTGCATTTGGCAGAAACAGGAATATTTGCTCATTCGGCCTGAAAATGCTTTTAAGCGCATCAAAACTTACACTCTTGATTTCTGTCTAAATAAAAGCTGTTGCAATGATATTTCCATGCTGAACTGAGTTGGTCTGGGTCAAATATGAAGGCAAACACACTTTCCTTTCAGTATTTTGCTGCATTTGGCAGAAACAGGCATATTTGCTCATTCGGCCTGAAAATGCTTTTAAGCGCATAAAAACTTACACTCTTGATTTCTGGCTAAATAAAAGCTGTTGCAATGATATTTCCATGCTGAACTGAGTTGTTCTGGCTCAAATATGAAGGCAAACCCACTTTCCTTTCAGTATTTTGCTGCATTTGGCAGAAACAGGAATATTTGCTCATTCGGCCTGAAAATGCTTTTAAGCGCATCAAAACTTACACTCTTGATTTCTGTCTAAATAAAAGCTGTTGCAATGATATTTCCATGCTGAACTGAGTTGTTCTGGGTCAAATATGAAGGCAAACCCACTTTCCTTTCAGTATTTTGCTGCATTTCGCAGAAATCAGCTCATTCGGCCTGAAAATGCTTTTAAGCGCATAAAAACTTACACTCTTGATTTCTGGCTAAATAAAAGCTGTTGCAATGATATTTCCATGCTGAACTGAGTTGTTCTGGCTCAAATATGAAGGCAAACCCACTTTCCTTTCAGTATTTTGCTGCATTTGGCAGAAACAGGCATATTTGCTCATTCGGCCTGAAAATGCTTTTAAGCGCATAAAAACTTACACTCTTGATTTCTGGCTATATAAAAGCTGTTGCAATGATATTTCCATGCTGAACTGAGTTGTTCTGGCTCAAATATGAAGGCAAACCCACTTTCCTTTCAGTATTTTGCTGCATTTGGCAGAAACAGGCATATTTGCTCATTCGGCCTGAAAATGCTTTTAAGCGCATAAAAACTTACACTCTTGATTTCTGGCTAAATAAAAGCTGTTGCAATGATATTTCCATGCTGAACTGAGTTGTTCTGGCTCAAATATGAAGGCAAACCCACTTTCCTTTCAGTATTTTGCTGCATTTGGCAGAAATCAGCTCATTCGGCCTGAAAATGCTTTTAAGCGCATAAAAACTTACACTCTTGATTTCTGGCTAAATAAAAGCTGTTGCAATGATATTTCCATGCTGAACTGAGTTGTTCTGGCTCAAATATGAAGGCAAACCCACTTTCCTTTCAGTATTTTGCTGCATTTGGCAGAAACAGGCATATTTGCTCATTCGGCCTGAAAATGCTTTTAAGCGCATAAAAACTTACACTCTTGATTTCTGGCTAAATAAAAAGCTGTTGCAATGATATTTCCATGCTGAACTGAGTTGTTCTGGGTCAAATCTGAAGGCAAACCCACTTTCCTTTCAGTATTTTGCTGCATTTGGCAGAAACAGGCATATTTGCTCATTCGGCCTGAAAATGCTTTTAAGCGCATAAAAACTTACACTCTTGATTTCTGGCTAAATAAAAGCTGTTGCAATGATATTTCCATGCTGAACTGAGTTGTTCTGGCTCAAATATGAAGGCAAACCCACTTTCCTTTCAGTATTTTGGTGTATTTGGCAGAAATCAGCTCATTCGGCCTGAAAATGCTTTTAAGCGCATAAAAACTTACACTCTTGATTTCTGGCTAAATAAAAGCTGTTGCAATGAGATTTCCATGCTGAACTGAGTTGGTCTGGGTCAAATATGAAGGCAAACCCACTTTCCTTTCAGTATTTTGCTGCATTTGGCAGAAACAGGCATATTTGCTCATTCGGCCTGAAAATGCTTTTAAGCGCATAAAAACTTACACTCTTGATTTCTGGCTAAATAAAAGCTGTTGCAATAATATTTCCATGCTGAACTGAGTTGTTCTGGCTCAAATATGAAGGCAAACCCACTTTCTTTTCAGTATTTTGCTGCATTTGGCAGAAACAGGCATATTTGCTCATTCGGCCTGAAAACGCTTTTAAGCGCATAAAAACTTACACTCTTGATTTCTGGCTAAATAAAAGCTGTTGCAATGATATTTCCATGCTGAACTGAGTTGTTCTGGCTCAAATATGAAGGCAAACCCACTTTCCTTTCAGTATTTTGCTGCATTTGGCAGAAACAGGCATATTTGCTCATTCGGCCTGAAAATGCTTTTAAGCAGATAAAAACTTACACTCTTGATTTCTGGCTAAATAAAAGCTGTTGCAATGATATTTCCATGCTGAACTGAGTTGTTCTGGGTCAAATATGAAGGCAAACCCACTTTCCTTTCAGTATTTTGCTGCATTTGGCAGAAATCAGCTCATTCGGCCTGAAAATGCTTTTAAGCGCATAAAAACGTACTCTCTTGATTTTTGGCTAAATAAAAGCTGTTGCAATGATATTTCCATGCTGAACTGAGTTGTTCTGGGTCAGATATGAAGGCAAACCCACTTTCCTTTCAGTATTTTGCTGCATTTGGCAGAAACAGGCATATTTGCTCATTCGGCCTGAAAATGCTTTTAAGCGCGTAAAAACTTACACTCTTGATTTCTGGCTAAATAAAAGCTGTTGCAATGATATTTCCATGCTGAACTGAGTTGTTCTGGGTCAGATATGAAGGCAAACCCACTTTCCTTTCAGTATTTTGCTGCATTTGGCAGAAATCAGCTCATTCGGCCTGAAAATGCTTTTAAGCGCATAAAAACGTACACTCTTGATTTTTGGCTAAATAAAAGCAGTTGCAATGATATTTCCATGCTGAACTGAGTTGTTCTGGGTCAAATATGAAGGCAAACCCACTTTCCTTTCAGTATTTTGCTGCATTTGGCAGAAACAGGCATATTTGCTCATTCGGCCTGAAAATGCTTTTAGGCACATAAAAACTTACACTCTTGATTTCTGGCTAAATAAAAGCTATTGCAATGATATTTCCATGCTGAACTGAGTTGTTCTGGGTCAAATATGAAGGCAAACCCACTTTCCTTCAGTATTTTGCTGCATTTGGCAGAAACAGGCATATTTGCTCATTCGGCCTGAAAATGCTTTTAAGCGCATAAAAACTTACGCTCTTGATTTCTGGCTAAATAAAAGCTGTTGCAATGATATTTCCATGCTGAACTGAGTTGTTCTGGTTCAGATATGAAGGCAAACCCACTTTCCTTTCAGTATTTTGCTGCATTTGGCAGAAACAGGCATATTTGCTCATTCGGCCTGAAAATGCTTTTAAGCGCATAAAAACTTACACTCTTGATTTCTGGCTAAATAAAAGCTGTTGCAATGATATTTCCATGCTGAACTGAGTTGTTCTGGGTCAAATATGAAGGCAAACCCACGTTCCTTTCAGTATTTTGCTGCATTTGGCAGAAACAAGTATATTTGCTCATTCGGCCTGAAAATGGTTTTAAGCGCATAAAAACTTACACTCTTGATTTCTGGCTAAATAAAAGCTGTTGCAATGATATTTACATGCTTAACTGAGTTGGTCTGGCTCAAATATGAAGGCAAACCCACTTTCCTTTCAGTATTTTGGTGTATTTGGCAGAAATCAGCTCATTCGGCCTGAAAATGCTTTTAAGCGCATAAAAACTTACACTCTTGATTTCTGGCTAAATAAAAGCTGTTGCAATGATATTTCCATGCTGAACTGAGTTTTTCTGGGTCAGATATGAAGGCAAACCCACTTTCCTTTCAGTATTTTGCTGCATTTAGCAGAAACAGGCATATTTGCTCATTCGGCCTGAAAATGCTTTTAAGCACATAAAAACTTACACTCTTGATTTCTGGCTAAATAAAAGCTGTTGCAATAATATTTCCATGCTGAACTGAGTTGGTCTGGGTCAAATATGAAGGCAAACCCACTTTCCTTTCAGTATTTTGCTGCATTTGGCAGAAACAGGCATATTTGCTCATTCGGCCTGAAAATGCTTTTAAGCGCATAAAAACTTACACTCTTGATTTCTGGCTAAATAAAAGCTGTTGCAATGATATTTCCATGCTGAACTGAGTTGTTCTGGTTCAAATATGAAGGCAAACCCACTTTCCTTTCAGTATTTTGCTGCATTTGGCAGAAATCAGCTCATTCGGCCTGAAAATGCTTTTAAGCGCATAAAAACGTACATTCTTGATTTTTGGCTAAATAAAAGCTGTTGCAATGATATTTCCATGCTGAACTGAGTTTTTCTGGGTCAGATATGAAGGCAAACCCACTTTCCTTTCAGTATTTTGCTGCATTTGGCAGAAACAGGCATATTTGCTCATTCGGCCTGAAAATGCTTTTAAGCACATAAAAACTTACACTCTTGATTTCTGGCTAAATAAAAGCTGTTGCAATAATATTTCCATGCTGAACTGAGTTGTTCTGGCTCAAATATGAAGGCAAACCCACTTTCTTTTCAGTATTTTGCTGCATTTGGCAGAAACAGGAATATTTGCTCATTCGGCCTGAAAATGCTTTTAAGCGCATAAAAACTTACACTCTTGATTTCTGGCTAAATAAAAGGTGTTGCAATGATATTTACATGCTGAACTGAGTTGTTCTGGCTCAAATATGAAGGCAAACCCACTTTCCTTTCAGTATTTTGCTGCATTTGGCAGAAACAGGCATATTTGCACATTCGGCCTGAAAATGCTTTTAAGCGCATAAAAACTTACACTCTTGATTTCTGGCTAAATAAAAGCTGTTGCAATGATATTTCCATGCTGAACTGAGTTGTTCTGGCTCAAATATGAAGGCAAACCCACTTTCCTTTCAGTATTTTGCTGCATTTGGCAGAAACAGGCATATTTGCTCATTCGGCCTGAAAATGCTTTTAAGCGCATAACAACTTACACTCTTGATTTCTGGCTAAATAAAAGCTGTTGCAATGATATTTTCATGCTGAACTGAGTTGTTCTGGCTCAAATATGAAGGCAAACCCACTTTCCTTTCAGTATTTTGCTGCATTTGGCAGAAATCAGCTCATTCGGCCTGAAAATGCTTTTAAGCGCATAAAAACTTACACTCTTGATTTCTGGCTAAATAAAAGCTGTTGCAATGATATTTCCATGCTGAACTGAGTTGTTCTGGCTCAAATATGAAGGCAAACCCACTTTCCTTTCAGTATTTTGCTGCATTTGGCAGAAACAGGCATATTTGCTCATTCGGCCTGAAAATGCTTTTAAGCGCATAAAAACTTACACTCTTGATTTCTGGCTAAATAAAAGCTGTTGCAATGATATTTCCATGCTGAACTGAGTTGTTCTGGCTCAAATATGAAGGCAAACCCACTTTCCTTTCAGTATTTTGCTGCATTTGGCAGAAACAGGCATATTTGCTCATTCGGCCTGAAAATGCTTTTAAGCGCATAAAAACTTACACTCTTGATTTCTGGCTAAATAAAAGCTGTTGCAATGATATTTCCATGCTGAACTGAGTTGTTCTGGCTCAAATATGAAGGCAAACCCACTTTCCTTTCAGTATTTTGCTGCATTTGGCAGAAACAGGCATATTTGCTCATTCGGCCTGAAAATGCTTTTAAGCGCATAAAAACTTACACTCTTGATTTCTGGCTAAATAAAAGCTGTTGCAATGATATTTCCATGCTGAACTGAGTTGTTCTGGCTCAAATATGAAGGCAAACCCACTTTCCTTTCAGTATTTTGCTGCATTTGGCAGAAACAGGCATATTTGCTCATTCGGCCTGAAAATGCTTTTAAGCGCATAAAAACTTACACTCTTGATTTCTGGCTAAATAAAAGCTGTTGCAATGATATTTCCATGCTGAACTGAGTTGTTCTGGCTCAAATATGAAGGCAAACCCACTTTCCTTTCAGTATTTTGCTGCATTTGGCAGAAACAGGCATATTTGCTCATTCGGCCTGAAAATGCTTTTAAGCGCATAAAAACTTACACTCTTGATTTCTGGCTAAATAAAAGCTGTTGCAATGATATTTCCATGCTGAACTGAGTTGTTCTGGCTCAAATATGAAGGCAAACCCACTTTCCTTTCAGTATTTTGCTGCATTTGGCAGAAATCAGCTCATTCGGCCTAAAAATGCTTTTAAGCGCATAAAAACTTACACTCTTGATTTCTGGCTAAATAAAAGCTGTTGCAATGATATTTCCATGCTGAACTGAGTTGTTCTGGCTCAAATATGAAGGCAAACCCACTTTCCTTTCAGTATTTTGCTGCATTTGGCAGAAATCAGCTCATTCGGCCTAAAAATGCTTTTAAGCGCATAAAAACTTACACTCTTGATTTCTGGCTAAATAAAAGCTGTTGCAATGATATTTCCATGCTGAACTGAGTTGTTCTGGCTCAAATATGAAGGCAAACCCACTTTCCTTTCAGTATGTTGCTGCATTTGGCAGAAACAGGCATATTTGCTCATTCGGCTTGAAAATGCTTTTAAGCGCATAAAAACTTACACTTTTGATTTCTGGCTAAATAAAAGCTGTTGCAATGATATTTCCATGCTGAACTGAGTTGGTCTGGCTCAAATATGAAGGCAAACCCACTTTCCTTTCAGTATTTTGGTGTATTTGGCAGAAATCAGCTCATTCGGCCTGAAAATGCTTTTAAGCGCATAAAAACTTACACTCTTGATTTCTGGCTAAATAAAAGCTGTTGCAATGATATTTCCATGCTGAACTGAGTTTTTCTGGGTCAGATATGAAGGCAAACCCACTTTCCTTTCAGTATTTTGCTGCATTTGGCAGAAACAGGCATATTTGCTCATTCGGCCTGAAAATGCTTTTAAGCACATAAAAACTTACACTCTTGATTTCTGGCTAAATAAAAGCTGTTGCAATAATATTTCCATGCTGAACTGAGTTGGTCTGGGTCAAATATGAAGGCAAACCCACTTTCCTTTCAGTATTTTGCTGCATTTGGCAGAAACAGGCATATTTGCTCATTCGGCCTGAAAATGCTTTTAAGCGCATAAAAACTTACACTCTTGATTTCTGGCTAAATAAAAGCTGTTGCAATGATATTTCCATGCTGAACTGAGTTGTTCTGGTTCAAATATGAAGGCAAACCCACTTTCCTTTCAGTATTTTGCTGCATTTGGCAGAAATCAGCTCATTCGGCCTGAAAATGCTTTTAAGCGCATAAAAACGTACATTCTTGATTTTTGGCTAAATAAAAGCTGTTGCAATGATATTTCCATGCTGAACTGAGTTTTTCTGGGTCAGATATGAAGGCAAACCCACTTTCCTTTCAGTATTTTGCTGCATTTGGCAGAAACAGGCATATTTGCTCATTCGGCCTGAAAATGCTTTTAAGCACATAAAAACTTACACTCTTGATTTCTGGCTAAATAAAAGCTGTTGCAATAATATTTCCATGCTGAACTGAGTTGTTCTGGCTCAAATATGAAGGCAAACCCACTTTCTTTTCAGTATTTTGCTGCATTTGGCAGAAACAGGAATATTTGCTCATTCGGCCTGAAAATGCTTTTAAGCGCATAAAAACTTACACTCTTGATTTCTGGCTAAATAAAAGGTGTTGCAATGATATTTACATGCTGAACTGAGTTGTTCTGGCTCAAATATGAAGGCAAACCCACTTTCCTTTCAGTATTTTGCTGCATTTGGCAGAAACAGGCATATTTGCACATTCGGCCTGAAAATGCTTTTAAGCGCATAAAAACTTACACTCTTGATTTCTGGCTAAATAAAAGCTGTTGCAATGATATTTCCATGCTGAACTGAGTTGTTCTGGCTCAAATATGAAGGCAAACCCACTTTCCTTTCAGTATTTTGCTGCATTTGGCAGAAACAGGCATATTTGCTCATTCGGCCTGAAAATGCTTTTAAGCGCATAAAAACTTACACTCTTGATTTCTGGCTAAATAAAAGCTGTTGCAATGATATTTCCATGCTGAACTGAGTTGTTCTGGCTCAAATATGAAGGCAAACCCACTTTCCTTTCAGTATTTTGCTGCATTTGGCAGAAATCAGCTCATTCGGCCTGAAAATGCTTTTAAGCGCATAAAAACTTACACTCTTGATTTCTGGCTAAATAAAAGCTGTTGCAATGATATTTCCATGCTGAACTGAGTTGTTCTGGCTCAAATATGAAGGCAAACCCACTTTCCTTTCAGTATTTTGCTGCATTTGGCAGAAACAGGCATATTTGCTCATTCGGCCTGAAAATGCTTTTAAGCGCATAAAAACTTACACTCTTGATTTCTGGCTATATAAAAGCTGTTGCAATGATATTTCCATGCTGAACTGAGTTGTTCTGGCTCAAATATGAAGGCAAACCCACTTTCCTTTCAGTATTTTGCTGCATTTGGCAGAAACAGGCATATTTGCTCATTCGGCCTGAAAATGCTTTTAAGCGCATAAAAACTTACACTCTTGATTTCTGGCTAAATAAAAGCTGTTGCAATGATATTTCCATGCTGAACTGAGTTGTTCTGGCTCAAATATGAAGGCAAACCCACTTTCCTTTCAGTATTTTGCTGCATTTGGCAGAAACAGGCATATTTGCTCATTCGGCCTGAAAATGCTTTTAAGCGCATAAAAACTTACACTCTTGATTTCTGGCTAAATAAAAGCTGTTGCAATGATATTTCCATGCTGAACTGAGTTGTTCTGGCTCAAATATGAAGGCAAACCCACTTTCCTTTCAGTATTTTGCTGCATTTGGCAGAAACAGGCATATTTGCTCATTCGGCCTGAAAATGCTTTTAAGCGCATAAAAACGTACACTCTTGATTTCTGGCTAAATAAAAGCTGTTGCAATGATATTTCCATGCTGAACTGAGTTGTTCTGGCTCAAATATGAAGGCAAACCCACTTTCCTTTCAGTATTTTGCTGCATTTGGCAGAAACAGGCATATTTGCTCATTCGGCCTGAAAATGCTTTTAAGCGCATAAAAACTTACACTCTTGATTTCTGGCTAAATAAAAGCTGTTGCAATGATATTTCCATGCTGAACTGAGTTGTTCTGGCTCAAATATGAAGGCAAACCCACTTTCCTTTCAGTATTTTGCTGCATTTGGCAGAAACAGGCATATTTGCTCATTCGGCCTGAAAATGCTTTTAAGCGCATAAAAACTTACACTCTTGATTTCTGGCTAAATAAAAGCTGTTGCAATGATATTTCCATGCTGAACTGAGTTGTTCTGGCTCAAATATGAAGGCAAACCCACTTTCCTTTCAGTATTTTGCTGCATTTGGCAGAAACAGGCATATTTGCTCATTCGGCCTGAAAATGCTTTTAAGCGCATAAAAACTTACACTCTTGATTTCTGGCTAAATAAAAGCTGTTGCAATGATATTTCCATGCTGAACTGAGTTGTTCTGGCTCAAATATGAAGGCAAACCCACTTTCCTTTCAGTATTTTGCTGCATTTGGCAGAAATCAGCTCATTCGGCCTGAAAATGCTTTTAAGCGCATAAAAACATACACTCTTGATTTCTGGCTAAATAAAAGCTGTTGCAATGATATTTCCATGCTGAACTGAGTTGTTCTGGCTCAAATATGAAGGCAAAACCCACTTTCCTTTCAGTATTTTGCTGCATTTGGCAGAAACAGGCATATTTGCTCATTCGGCCTGAAAATGCTTTTAAGCGCATAAAAATTACACTCTTGATTTCTGGCTAAATAAAAGCTGTTGCAATGATATTTCCATGCTGAACTGAGTTGTTCTGGCTCAAATATGAAGGCAAACCCACTTTCCTTTCAGTATTTTGCTGCATTTGGCAGAAATCAGCTCATTCGGCCTGAAAATGCTTTTAAGCGCATAAAAACTTACACTCTTGATTTCTGGCTAAATAAAAGCTGTTGCAATGATATTTCCATGCTGAACTGAGTTGTTCTGGCTCAAATATGAAGGCAAACCCACTTTCCTTTCAGTATTTTGCTGCATTTGGCAGAAACAGGCATATTTGCTCATTCGGCCTGAAAATGCTTTTAAGCGCATAAAAACTTACACTCTTGATTTCTGGCTAAATAAAAGCTGTTGCAATGATATTTCCATGCTGAACTGAGTTGTTCTGGCTCAAATATGAAGGCAAACCCACTTTCCTTTCAGTATGTTGCTGCATTTGGCAGAAACAGGCATATTTGCTCATTCGGCTTGAAAATGCTTTTAAGCGCATAAAAACTTACACTCTTGATTTCTGGCTAAATAAAAGCTGTTGCAATGATATTTCCATGCTGAACTGAGTTGTTCTGGCTCAAATATGAAGGCAAACCCACTTTCCTTTCAGTATGTTGCTGCATTTGGCAGAAACAGGCATATTTGCTCATTCGGCTTGAAAATGCTTTTAAGCGCATAAAAACTTACACTCTTGATTTCTGGCTAAATAAAAGCTGTTGCAATGATATTTCCATGCTGAACTGAGTTGTTCTGGCTCAAATATGAAGGTAAACCCACTTTCCTTTCAGTATTTTGCTGCATTTGGCAGAAACAGGCATATTTGCTCATTCGGCCTGAAAATGCTTTTAAGCGCATAAAAACTTACACTCTTGATTTCTGGCTAAATAAAAGCTGTTGCAATGATATTTCCATGCTGAACTGAGTTGTTCTGGCTCAAATATGAAGGCAAACCCACTTTCCTTTCAGTATTTTGCTGCATTTGGCAGAAACAGGCATATTTGCTCATTCGGCCTGAAAATGCTTTTAAGCGCATAAAAACTTACACTCGTGATTTCTGGCTAAATAAAAGCTGTTGCAATGATATTTCCATGCTGAACTGAGTTGTTCTGGCTCAAATATGAAGGCAAACCCACTTTCCTTTCAGTATTTTGCTGCATTTGGCAGAAACAGGCATATTTGCTCATTCGGCCTAAAAATGCTTTTAAGCGCATAAAAACTTACACTCTTGATTTCTGGCTAAATAAAAGCTGTTGCAATGATATTTCCATGCTGAACTGAGTTGTTCTGGCTCAAATATGAAGGCAAACCCACTTTCCTTTCAGTATTTTGCTGCATTTGGCAGAAACAGGCATATTTGCTCATTCGGCCTGAAAATGCTTTTAAGCGCATAAAAACTTACACTCTTGATTTCTGGCTAAATAAAAGCTGTTGCAATGATATTTCCATGCTGAACTGAGTTGTTCTGGCTCAAATATGAAGGCAAACCCACTTTCCTTTCAGTATTTTGCTGCATTTGGCAGAAACAGGCATATTTGCTCATTCGGCCTGAAAACGCTTTTAAGCGCATAAAAACTTACACTCTTGATTTCTGGCTAAATAAAAGCTGTTGCAATGATATTTCCATGCTGAACTGAGTTGTTCTGGCTCAAATATGAAGGCAAACCCACTTTCCTTTCAGTATTTTGCTGCATTTGGCAGAAATCAGCTCATTCGGCCTGAAAATGCTTTTAAGCGCATAAAAACTTACACTCTTGATTTCTGGCTAAATAAAAGCTGTTGCAATGATATTTCCATGCTGAACTGAGTTGTTCTGGCTCAAATATGAAGGCAAACCCACTTTCCTTTCAGTATTTTGCTGCATTTGGCAGAAACAGGCATATTTGCTCATTCGGCCTGAAAATGCTTTTAAGCGCATAAAAACTTACACTCTTGATTTCTGGCTAAATAAAAGCTGTTGCAATGATATTTCCATGCTGAACTGAGTTGTTCTGGCTCAAATATGAAGGCAAACCCACTTTCCTTTCAGTATTTTGCTGCATTTGGCAGAAACAGGCATATTTGCTCATTCGGCCTGAAAATGCTTTTAAGCGCATAAAAACTTACACTCTTGATTTCTGGCTAAATAAAAGCTGTTGCAATGATATTTCCATGCTGAACTGAGTTGTTCTGGCTCAAATATGAAGGCAAACCCACTTTCCTTTCAGTATTTTGCTGCATTTGGCAGAAACAGGCATATTTGCTCATTCGGCCTGAAAATGCTTTTAAGCGCATAAAAACTTACACTCTTGATTTCTGGCTAAATAAAAGCTGTTGCAATGATATTTCTATGCTGAACTGAGTTGTTCTGGCTCAAATATGAAGGCAAACCCACTTTCCTTTCAGTATTTTGCTGCATTTGGCAGAAACAGGCATATTTGCTCATTCGGCCTAAAAATGCTTTTAAGCGCATAAAAACTTACACTCTTGATTTCTGGCTAAATAAAAGCTGTTGCAATGATATTTCCATGCTGAACTGAGTTGTTCTGGCTCAAATATGAAGGCAAACCCACTTTCCTTTCAGTATTTTGCTGCATTTGGCAGAAACAGGCATATTTGCTCATTCGGCCTGAAAATGCTTTTAAGCGCATAAAAACTTACACTCTTGATTTCTGGCAAAATAAAAGCTGTTGCAATGATATTTCCATGCTGAACTGAGTTGTTCTGGCTCAAATATGAAGGCAAACCCACTTTCCTTTCAGTATTTTGCTGCATTTGGCAGAAACAGGCATATTTGCTCATTCGGCCTGAAAATGCTTTTAAGCGCATAAAAACTTACACTCTTGATTTCTGGCTAAATAAAAGCTGTTGCAATGATATTTCCATGCTGAACTGAGTTGTTCTGGCTCAAATATGAAGGCAAACCCACTTTCCTTTCAGTATTTTGCTGCATTTGGCAGAAACAGGCATATTTGCTCATTCGGCCTGAAAATGCTTTTAAGCGCATAAAAACTTACACTCTTGATTTCTGGCTAAATAAAAGCTGTTGCAATGATATTTCCATGCTGAACTGAGTTGTTCTGGCTCAAATATGAAGGCAAACCCACTTTCCTTTCAGTATTTTGCTGCATTTGGCAGAAACAGGCATATTTGCTCATTCGGCCTGAAAATGCTTTTAAGCGCATAAAAACGTACACTCTTGATTTCTGGCTAAATAAAAGCTGTTGCAATGATATTTCCATGCTGAACTGAGTTGTTCTGGCTCAAATATGAAGGCAAACCCACTTTCCTTTCAGTATTTTGCTGCATTTGGCAGAAATCAGCTCATTCGGCCTGAAAATGCTTTTAAGCGCATAAAAACGTACACTCTTGATTTCTGGCTAAATAAAAGCTGTTGCAATGATATTTCCATGCTGAACTGAGTTGTTCTGGCTCAAATATGAAGGCAAACCCACTTTCCTTTCAGTATTTTGCTGCATTTGGCAGAAACAGGCATATTTGCTCATTCGGCCTGAAAATGCTTTTAAGCGCATAAAAACTTACACTCTTGATTTCTGGCTAAATAAAAGCTGTTGCAATGATATTTCCATGCTGAACTGAGTTGTTCTGGCTCAAATATGAAGGCAAACCCACTTTCCTTTCAGTATTTTGCTGCATTTGGCAGAAATCAGCTCATTCGGCCTGAAAATGCTTTTAAGCGCATAAAAACTTACACTCTTGATTTCTGGCTAAATAAAAGCTGTTGCAATGATATTTCCATGCTGAACTGAGTTGTTCTGGCTCAAATATGAAGGCAAACCCACTTTCCTTTCAGTATTTTGCTGCATTTGGCAGAAAAAGGCATATTTGCTCATTCGGCCTGAAAATGCTTTTAAGCGCATAAAAACTTACACTCTTGATTTCTGGCTAAATAAAAGCTGTTGCAATGATATTTCCATGCTGAACTGAGTTGTTCTGGCTCAAATATGAAGGCAAACCCACTTTCCTTTCAGTATTTTGCTGCATTTGGCAGAAACAGGCATATTTGCTCATTCGGCCTGAAAATGCTTTTAAGCGCATAAAAACTTACACTCTTGATTTCTGGCTAAATAAAAGCTGTTGCAATGATATTTCCATGCTGAACTGAGTTGTTCTGGCTCAAATATGAAGGCAAACCCACTTTCCTTTCAGTATTTTGCTGCATTTGGCAGAAACAGGCATATTTGCTCATTCGGCCTGAAAATGCTTTTAAGCGCATAAAAACTTACACTCTTGATTTCTGGCTAAATAAAAGCTGTTGCAATGATATTTCCATGCTGAACTGAGTTGTTCTGGCTCAAATATGAAGGCAAACCCACTTTCCTTTCAGTATTTTGCTGCATTTGGCAGAAATCAGCTCATTCGGCCTAAAAATGCGTTTAAGCGCATAAAAACTTACACTCTTGATTTCTGGCTAAATAAAAGCTGTTGCAATGATATTTCCATGCTGAACTGAGTTGTTCTGCCTCAAATATGAAGGCAAACCCACTTTCCTTTCAGTATTTTGCTGTATTTGGCAGAAATCAGCTAATTCGGCCTGAAAATGCTTTTAAGCGCATAAAAACGTACACTCTTGATTTCTGGCTAAATAAAAGCTGTTGCAATGATATTTCCATGCTGAACTGAGTTGTTCTGCCTCAAATATGAAGGCAAACCCACTTTCCTTTCAGTATTTTGCTGTATTTGGCAGAAATCAGCTAATTCGGCCTGAAAATGCTTTTAAGCGAATAAAAACGTACACTCTTCATTTCTGGCTAAATAAAAGCTGTTGCAATTATATTTCCATGCTGAACTGAGTTGTTCTGGCTCAAATATGAAGGCAAACCCACTTTCCTTTCAGTATTTTGCTGCATTTGGCAGAAATCAGCTCATTCGGCCTGAAAATGCTTTTAAGCGCATAAAAACTTACACTCTTGATTTCTGGCTAAATAAAAGCTGTTGCAATGATATTTCCATGCTGAACTGAGTTGTTCTGGCTCAAATATGAAGGCAAACCCACTTTCCTTTCAGTATTTTGCTGCATTTGGCAGAAACAGGCATATTTGCTCATTCGGCCTGAAAATGCTTTTAAGCGCATAAAAACTTACACTCTTGATTTCTGGCTAAATAAAAGCTGTTGCAATGATATTTCCATGCTGAACTGAGTTGTTCTGGCTCAAATATGAAGGCAAACCCACTTTCCTTTCAGTATTTTGCTGCATTTGGCAGAAACAGGCATATTTGCTCATTCGGCCTGAAAATGCTTTTAAGCGCATAAAAACTTACACTCTTGATTTCTGGCTAAATAAAAGCTGTTGCAATGATATTTCCATGCTGAACTGAGTTGTTCTGGCTCAAATATGAAGGCAAACCCACTTTCCTTTCAGTATTTTGCTGCATTTGGCAGAAATCAGCTCATTCGGCCTAAAAATGCGTTTAAGCGCATAAAAACTTACACTCTTGATTTCTGGCTAAATAAAAGCTGTTGCAATGATATTTCCATGCTGAACTGAGTTGTTCTGGCTCAAATATGAAGGCAAACCCACTTTCCTTTCAGTATTTTGCTGCATTTGGCAGAAATCAGCTCATTCGGCCTAAAAATGCTTTTAAGCGCATAAAAACTTACACTCTTGATTTCTGGCTAAATAAAAGCTGTTGCAATGATATTTCCATGCTGAACTGAGTTGTTCTGGCTCAAATATGAAGGCAAACCCACTTTCCTTTCAGTATGTTGCTGCATTTGGCAGAAACAGGCATATTTGCTCATTCGGCTTGAAAATGCTTTTAAGCGCATAAAAACTTACACTCTTGATTTCTGGCTAAATAAAAGCTGTTGCAATGATATTTCCATGCTGAACTGAGTTGTTCTGGCTCAAATATGAAGGCAAACCCACTTTCCTTTCAGTATTTTGCTGCATTTGGCAGAAACAGGCATATTTGCTCATTCGGCCTAAAAATGCTTTTAAGCGCATAAAAACTTACACTCTTGATTTCTGGCTAAATAAAAGCTGTTGCAATGATATTTCCATGCTGAACTGAGTTGTTCTGGCTCAAATATGAAGGCAAACCCACTTTCCTTTCAGTATTTTGCTGCATTTGGCAGAAACAGGCATATTTGCTCATTCGGCCTGAAAATGCTTTTAAGCGCATAAAAACTTACACTCTTGATTTCTGGCTAAATAAAAGCTGTTGCAATGATATTTCCATGCTGAACTGAGTTGTTCTGGCTCAAATATGAAGGCAAACCCACTTTCCTTTCAGTATTTTGCTGCATTTGGCAGAAACAGGCATATTTGCTCATTCGGCCTGAAAATGCTTTTAAGCGCATAAAAACTTACACTCTTGATTTCTGGCTAAATAAAAGCTGTTGCAATGATATTTCCATGCTGAACTGAGTTGTTCTGGCTCAAATATGAAGGCAAACCCACTTTCCTTTCAGTATTTTGCTGCATTTGGCAGAAACAGGCATATTTGCTCATTCGGCCTGAAAATGCTTTTAAGCGCATAAAAACTTACACTCTTGATTTCTGGCTAAATAAAAGCTGTTGCAATGATATTTCCATGCTGAACTGAGTTGTTCTGGCTCAAATATGAAGGCAAACCCACTTTCCTTTCAGTATTTTGCTGCATTTGGCAGAAACAGGCATATTTGCTCATTCGGCCTGAAAATGCTTTTAAGCGCATAAAAACTTACACTCTTGATTTCTGGCTAAATAAAAGCTGTTGCAATGATATTTCCATGCTGAACTGAGTTGTTCTGGCTCAAATATGAAGGCAAACCCACTTTCCTTTCAGTATTTTGCTGCATTTGGCAGAAATCAGCTCATTCGGCCTAAAAATGCTTTTAAGCGCATAAAAACTTACACTCTTGATTTCTGGCTAAATAAAAGCTGTTGCAATGATATTTCCATGCTGAACTGAGTTGTTCTGGCTCAAATATGAAGGCAAACCCACTTTCCTTTCAGTATTTTGCTGCATTTGGCAGAAATCAGCTCATTCGGCCTGAAAATGCTTTTAAGCGCATAAAAACTTACACTCTTGATTTCTGGCTAAATAAAAGCTGTTGCAATGATATTTCCATGCTGAACTGAGTTGTTCTGGCTCAAATATGAAGGCAAACCCACTTTCCTTTCAGTATGTTGCTGCATTTGGCAGAAACAGGCATATTTGCTCATTCGGCTTGAAAATGCTTTTAAGCGCATAAAAACTTACACTTTTGATTTCTGGCTAAATAAAAGCTGTTGCAATGATATTTCCATGCTGAACTGAGTTGTTCTGGCTCAAATATGAAGGCAAACCCACTTTCCTTTCAGTATTTTGCTGCATTTGGCAGAAACAGGCATATTTGCTCATTCGGCCTGAAAATGCTTTTAAGCGCATACAAACTTACACTCTTGATTTCTGGCTAAATAAAAGCTGTTGCAATGATATTTCCATGCTGAACTGAGTTGTTCTGGTTCAAATATGAAGGCAAACCCACTTTCCTTTCAGTATTTTGCTGCATTTGGCAGAAACAGGCATATTTGCACATTCGGCCTGAAAATGCTTTTAAGCGCATAAAAACTTACACTCTTGATTTCTGGCTAAATAAAAGCTGTTGCAATGATATTTCCATGCTGAACTGAGTTGTTCTGGCTCAAATATGAAGGCAAACCCACTTTCCTTTCAGTATTTTGCTGCATTTGGCAGAAATCAGCTCATTCGGCCTGAAAATGCTTTTAAGCGCATAAAAACTTACACTCTTGATTTCTGGCTAAATAAAAGCTGTTGCAATGATATTTCCATGCTGAACTGAGTTGTTCTGGCTCAAATATGAAGGCAAACCCACTTTCCTTTCAGTATTTTGCTGCATTTGGCAGAAACAGGCATATTTGCTCATTCGGCCTGAAAATGCTTTTAAGCGCATAAAAACTTACACTCTTGATTTCTGGCTAAATAAAAGCTGTTGCAATGATATTTCCATGCTGAACTGAGTTGTTCTGGCTCAAATATGAAGGCAAACCCACTTTCCTTTCAGTATTTTGCTGCATTTGGCAGAAACAGGCATATTTGCTCATTCGGCCTAAAAATGCTTTTAAGCGCATAAAAACTTACACTCTTGATTTCTGGCTAAATAAAAGCTGTTGCAATGATATTTCCATGCTGAACTGAGTTGTTCTGGCTCAAATATGAAGGCAAACCCACTTTCCTTTCAGTATTTTGCTGCATTTGGCAGAAACAGGCATATTTGCTCATTCGGCCTGAAAATGCTTTTAAGCGCATAAAAACTTACACTCTTGATTTCTGGCTAAATAAAAGCTGTTGCAATGATATTTCCATGCTGAACTGAGTTGTTCTGGCTCAAATATGAAGGCAAACCCACTTTCCTTTCAGTATTTTGCTGCATTTGGCAGAAACAGGCATATTTGCTCATTCGGCCTGAAAACGCTTTTAAGCGCATAAAAACTTACACTCTTGATTTCTGGCTAAATAAAAGCTGTTGCAATGATATTTCCATGCTGAACTGAGTTGTTCTGGCTCAAATATGAAGGCAAACCCACTTTCCTTTCAGTATTTTGCTGCATTTGGCAGAAATCAGCTCATTCAGCCTGAAAATGCTTTTAAGCGCATAAAAACTTACACTCTTGATTTCTGGCTAAATAAAAGCTGTTGCAATGATATTTCCATGCTGAACTGAGTTGTTCTGGCTCAAATATGAAGGCAAACCCACTTTCCTTTCAGTATTTTGCTGCATTTGGCAGAAACAGGCATATTTGCTCATTCGGCCTGAAAATGCTTTTAAGCGCATAAAAACTTACACTCTTGATTTCTGGCTAAATAAAAGCTGTTGCAATGATATTTCCATGCTGAACTGAGTTGTTCTGGCTCAAATATGAAGGCAAACCCACTTTCCTTTCAGTATTTTGCTGCATTTGGCAGAAACAGGCATATTTGCTCATTCGGCCTGAAAATGCTTTTAAGCGCATAAAAACTTACACTCTTGATTTCTGGCTAAATAAAAGCTGTTGCAATGATATTTCCATGCTGAACTGAGTTGTTCTGGCTCAAATATGAAGGCAAACCCACTTTCCTTTCAGTATTTTGCTGCATTTGGCAGAAACAGGCATATTTGCTCATTCGGCCTGAAAATGCTTTTAAGCGCATAAAAACTTACACTCTTGATTTCTGGCTAAATAAAAGCTGTTGCAATGATATTTCCATGCTGAACTGAGTTGTTCTGGCTCAAATATGAAGGCAAACCCACTTTCCTTTCAGTATTTTGCTGCATTTGGCAGAAATCAGCTCATTCGGCCTAAAAATGCTTTTAAGCGCATAAAAACTTACACTCTTGATTTCTGGCTAAATAAAAGCTGTTGCAATGATATTTCCATGCTGAACTGAGTTGTTCTGGCTCAAATATGAAGGCAAACCCACTTTCCTTTCAGTATTTTGCTGCATTTGGCAGAAATCAGCTCATTCGGCCTAAAAATGCTTTTAAGCGCATAAAAACTTACACTCTTGATTTCTCGCTAAATAAAAGCTGTTGCAATGATATTTCCATGCTGAACTGAGTTGTTCTGGCTCAAATATGAAGGCAAACCCACTTTCCTTTCAGTATGTTGCTGCATTTGGCAGAAACAGGCATATTTGCTCATTCGGCTTGAAAATGCTTTTAAGCGCATAAAAACTTACACTTTTGATTTCTGGCTAAATAAAAGCTGTTGCAATGATATTTCCATGCTGAACTGAGTTGTTCTGGCTCAAATATGGAGGCAAACCCACTTTCCTTTCAGTATTTTGCTGCATTTGGCAGAAACAGGCATATTTGCTCATTCGGCCTGAAAATGCTTTTAAGCGCATAAAAACTTACACTCTTGATTTCTGGCTAAATAAAAGCTGTTGCGATGATATTTCCATGCTGAACTGAGTTGTTCTGGTTCAAATATGAAGGCAAACCCACTTTCCTTTCAGTATTTTGCTGCATTTGGCAGAAACAGGCATATTTGCACATTCGGCCTGAAAATGCTTTTAAGCGCATAAAAACTTACACTCTTGATTTCTGGCTAAATAAAAGCTGTTGCAATGATATTTCCATGCTGAACTGAGTTGTTCTGGCTCAAATATGAAGGCAAACCCACTTTCCTTTCAGTATTTTGCTGCATTTGGCAGAAATCAGCTCATTCGGCCTGAAAATGCTTTTAAGCGCATAAAAACTTACACTCTTGATTTCTGGCTAAATAAAAGCTGTTGCAATGATATTTCCATGCTGAACTGAGTTGTTCTGGCTCAAATATGAAGGCAAACCCACTTTCCTTTCAGTATTTTGCTGCATTTGGCAGAAACAGGCATATTTGCTCATTCGGCCTGAAAATGCTTTTAAGCGCATAAAAACTTACACTCGTGATTTCTGGCTAAATAAAAGCTGTTGCAATGATATTTCCATGCTGAACTGAGTTGTTCTGGCTCAAATATGAAGGCAAACCCACTTTCCTTTCAGTATTTTGCTGCATTTGGCAGAAACAGGCATATTTGCTCATTCGGCCTAAAAATGCTTTTAAGCGCATAAAAACTTACACTCTTGATTTCTGGCTAAATAAAAGCTGTTGCAATGATATTTCCATGCTGAACTGAGTTGTTCTGGCTCAAATATGAAGGCAAACCCACTTTCCTTTCAGTATTTTGCTGCATTTGGCAGAAACAGGCATATTTGCTCATTCGGCCTGAAAATGCTTTTAAGCGCATAAAAACTTACACTCTTGATTTCTGGCTAAATAAAAGCTGTTGCAATGATATTTCCATGCTGAACTGAGTTGTTCTGGCTCAAATATGAAGGCAAACCCACTTTCCTTTCAGTATTTTGCTGCATTTGGCAGAAACAGGCATATTTGCTCATTCGGCCTGAAAACGCTTTTAAGCGCATAAAAACTTACACTCTTGATTTCTGGCTAAATAAAAGCTGTTGCAATGATATTTCCATGCTGAACTGAGTTGTTCTGGCTCAAATATGAAGGCAAACCCACTTTCCTTTCAGTATTTTGCTGCATTTGGCAGAAATCAGCTCATTCGGCCTGAAAATGCTTTTAAGCGCATAAAAACTTACACTCTTGATTTCTGGCTAAATAAAAGCTGTTGCAATGATATTTCCATGCTGAACTGAGTTGTTCTGGCTCAAATATGAAGGCAAACCCACTTTCCTTTCAGTATTTTGCTGCATTTGGCAGAAACAGGCATATTTGCTCATTCGGCCTGAAAATGCTTTTAAGCGCATAAAAACTTACACTCTTGATTTCTGGCTAAATAAAAGCTGTTGCAATGATATTTCCATGCTGAACTGAGTTGTTCTGGCTCAAATATGAAGGCAAACCCACTTTCCTTTCAGTATTTTGCTGCATTTGGCAGAAACAGGCATATTTGCTCATTCGGCCTGAAAATGCTTTTAAGCGCATAAAAACTTACACTCTTGATTTCTGGCTAAATAAAAGCTGTTGCAATGATATTTCCATGCTGAACTGAGTTGTTCTGGCTCAAATATGAAGGCAAACCCACTTTCCTTTCAGTATTTTGCTGCATTTGGCAGAAACAGGCATATTTGCTCATTCGGCCTGAAAATGCTTTTAAGCGCATAAAAACTTACACTCTTGATTTCTGGCTAAATAAAAGCTGTTGCAATGATATTTCCATGCTGAACTGAGTTGTTCTGGCTCAAATATGAAGGCAAACCCACTTTCCTTTCAGTATTTTGCTGCATTTGGCAGAAACAGGCATATTTGCTCATTCGGCCTGAAAATGCTTTTAAGCGCATAAAAACGTACACTCTTGATTTCTGGCTAAATAAAAGCTGTTGCAATGATATTTCCATGCTGAACTGAGTTGTTCTGGCTCAAATATGAAGGCAAACCCACTTTCCTTTCAGTATTTTGCTGCATTTGGCAGAAATCAGCTCATTCGGCCTGAAAATGCTTTTAAGCGCATAAAAACGTACACTCTTGATTTCTGGCTAAATAAAAGCTGTTGCAATGATATTTCCATGCTGAACTGAGTTGTTCTGGCTCAAATATGAAGGCAAACCCACTTTCCTTTCAGTATTTTGCTGCATTTGGCAGAAACAGGCATATTTGCTCATTCGGCCTGAAAATGCTTTTAAGCGCATAAAAACTTACACTCTTGATTTCTGGCTAAATAAAAGCTGTTGCAATGATATTTCCATGCTGAACTGAGTTGTTCTGGCTCAAATATGAAGGCAAACCCACTTTCCTTTCAGTATTTTGCTGCATTTGGCAGAAATCAGCTCATTCGGCCTGAAAATGCTTTTAAGCGCATAAAAACTTACACTCTTGATTTCTGGCTAAATAAAAGCTGTTGCAATGATATTTCCATGCTGAACTGAGTTGTTCTGGCTCAAATATGAAGGCAAACCCACTTTCCTTTCAGTATTTTGCTGCATTTGGCAGAAATCAGCTCATTCGGCCTGAAAATGCTTTTAAGCGCATAAAAACTTACACTCTTGATTTCTGGCTAAATAAAAGCTGTTGCAATGATATTTCCATGCTGAACTGAGTTGTTCTGGCTCAAATATGAAGGCAAACCCACTTTCCTTTCAGTATTTTGCTGCATTTGGCAGAAACAGGCATATTTGCTCATTCGGCCTGAAAATGCTTTTAAGCGCATAAAAACTTACACTCTTGATTTCTGGCTAAATAAAAGCTGTTGCAATGATATTTCCATGCTGAACTGAGTTGTTCTGGCTCAAATATGAAGGCAAACCCACTTTCCTTTCAGTATTTTGCTGCATTTGGCAGAAACAGGCATATTTGCTCATTCGGCCTGAAAATGCTTTTAAGCGCATAAAAACTTACACTCTTGATTTCTGGCTAAATAAAAGCTGTTGCAATGATATTTCCATGCTGAACTGAGTTGTTCTGGCTCAAATATGAAGGCAAACCCACTTTCCTTTCAGTATTTTGCTGCATTTGGCAGAAACAGGCATATTTGCTCATTCGGCCTGAAAATGCTTTTAAGCGCATAAAAACTTACACTCTTGATTTCTGGCTAAATAAAAGCTGTTGCAATGATATTTCCATGCTGAACTGAGTTGTTCTGGCTCAAATATGAAGGCAAACCCACTTTCCTTTCAGTATTTTGCTGCATTTGGCAGAAATCAGCTCATTCGGCCTAAAAATGCGTTTAAGCGCATAAAAACTTACACTCTTGATTTCTGGCTAAATAAAAGCTGTTGCAATGATATTTCCATGCTGAACTGAGTTGTTCTGCCTCAAATATGAAGGCAAACCCACTTTCCTTTCAGTATTTTGCTGTATTTGGCAGAAATCAGCTAATTCGGCCTGAAAATGCTTTTAAGCGCATAAAAACGTACACTCTTGATTTCTGGCTAAATAAAAGCTGTTGCAATGATATTTCCATGCTGAACTGAGTTGTTCTGCCTCAAATATGAAGGCAAACCCACTTTCCTTTCAGTATTTTGCTGCATTTGGCAGAAATCAGCTAATTCGGCCTGAAAATGCTTTTAAGCGAATAAAAACGTACACTCTTCATTTCTGGCTAAATAAAAGCTGTTGCAATTATATTTCCATGCTGAACTGAGTTGTTCTGGCTCAAATATGAAGGCAAACCCACTTTCCTTTCAGTATTTTGCTGCATTTGGCAGAAATCAGCTCATTCGGCCTGAAAATGCTTTTAAGCGCATAAAAACTTACACTCTTGATTTCTGGCTAAATAAAAGCTGTTGCAATGATATTTCCATGCTGAACTGAGTTGTTCTGGCTCAAATATGAAGGCAAACCCACTTTCCTTTCAGTATTTTGCTGCATTTGGCAGAAACAGGCATATTTGCTCATTCGGCCTGAAAATGCTTTTAAGCGCATAAAAACTTACACTCTTGATTTCTGGCTAAATAAAAGCTGTTGCAATGATATTTCCATGCTGAACTGAGTTGTTCTGGCTCAAATATGAAGGCAAACCCACTTTCCTTTCAGTATTTTGCTGCATTTGGCAGAAACAGGCATATTTGCTCATTCGGCCTGAAAATGCTTTTAAGCGCATAAAAACTTACACTCTTGATTTCTGGCTAAATAAAAGCTGTTGCAATGATATTTCCATGCTGAACTGAGTTGTTCTGGCTCAAATATGAAGGCAAACCCACTTTCCTTTCAGTATTTTGCTGCATTTGGCAGAAATCAGCTCATTCGGCCTAAAAATGCGTTTAAGCGCATAAAAACTTACACTCTTGATTTCTGGCTAAATAAAAGCTGTTGCAATGATATTTCCATGCTGAACTGAGTTGTTCTGGCTCAAATATGAAGGCAAACCCACTTTCCTTTCAGTATTTTGCTGCATTTGGCAGAAATCAGCTCATTCGGCCTAAAAATGCTTTTAAGCGCATAAAAACTTACACTCTTGATTTCTGGCTAAATAAAAGCTGTTGCAATGATATTTCCATGCTGAACTGAGTTGTTCTGGCTCAAATATGAAGGCAAACCCACTTTCCTTTCAGTATGTTGCTGCATTTGGCAGAAACAGGCATATTTGCTCATTCGGCTTGAAAATGCTTTTAAGCGCATAAAAACTTACACTCTTGATTTCTGGCTAAATAAAAGCTGTTGCAATGATATTTCCATGCTGAACTGAGTTGTTCTGGCTCAAATATGAAGGCAAACCCACTTTCCTTTCAGTATTTTGCTGCATTTGGCAGAAACAGGCATATTTGCTCATTCGGCCTAAAAATGCTTTTAAGCGCATAAAAACTTACACTCTTGATTTCTGGCTAAATAAAAGCTGTTGCAATGATATTTCCATGCTGAACTGAGTTGTTCTGGCTCAAATATGAAGGCAAACCCACTTTCCTTTCAGTATTTTGCTGCATTTGGCAGAAACAGGCATATTTGCTCATTCGGCCTGAAAATGCTTTTAAGCGCATAAAAACTTACACTCTTGATTTCTGGCTAAATAAAAGCTGTTGCAATGATATTTCCATGCTGAACTGAGTTGTTCTGGCTCAAATATGAAGGCAAACCCACTTTCCTTTCAGTATTTTGCTGCATTTGGCAGAAACAGGCATATTTGCAAATTCGGCCTGAAAACGCTTTCAAGCGCATAAAAACTTACACTCTTGATTTCTGGCTAAATAAAAGCTGTTGCAATGATATTTCCATGCTGAACTGAGTTGTTCTGGCTCAAATATGAAGGCAAACCCACTTTCCTTTCAGTATTTTGCTGCATTTGGCAGAAATCAGCTCATTCGGCCTGAAAATGCTTTTAAGCGCATAAAAACTTACACTCTTGATTTCTGGCTAAATAAAAGCTGTTGCAATGATATTTCCATGCTGAACTGAGTTGTTCTGGCTCAAATATGAAGGCAAACCCACTTTCCTTTCAGTATTTTGCTGCATTTGGCAGAAACAGGCATATTTGCTCATTCGGCCTGAAAATGCTTTTAAGCGCATAAAAACTTACACTCTTGATTTCTGGCTAAATAAAAGCTGTTGCAATGATATTTCCATGCTGAACTGAGTTGTTCTGGCTCAAATATGAAGGCAAACCCACTTTCCTTTCAGTATTTTGCTGCATTTGGCAGAAATCAGCTCATTCGGCCTGAAAATGCTTTTAAGCGCATAAAAACTTACACTCTTGATTTCTGGCTAAATAAAAGCTGTTGCAATGATATTTCCATGCTGAACTGAGTTGTTCTGGCTCAAATATGAAGGCAAACCCACTTTCCTTTCAGTATTTTGCTGCATTTGGCAGAAACAGGCATATTTGCTCATTCGGCCTGAAAATGCTTTTAAGCGCATAAAAACTTACACTCTTGATTTCTGGCTAAATAAAAGCTGTTGCAATGATATTTCCATGCTGAACTGAGTTGTTCTGGCTCAAATATGAAGGCAAACCCACTTTCCTTTCAGTATTTTGCTGCATTTGGCAGAAACAGGCATATTTGCTCATTCGGCCTAAAAATGCTTTTAAGCGCATAAAAACTTACACTCTTGATTTCTGGCTAAATAAAAGCTGTTGCAATGATATTTCCATGCTGAACTGAGTTGTTCTGGCTCAAATATGAAGGCAAACCCACTTTCCTTTCAGTATTTTGCTGCATTTGGCAGAAACAGGCATATTTGCTCATTCGGCCTGAAAATGCTTTTAAGCGCATAAAAACTTACACTCTTGATTTCTGGCTAAATAAAAGCTGTTGCAATGATATTTCCATGCTGAACTGAGTTGTTCTGGCTCAAATATGAAGGCAAACCCACTTTCCTTTCAGTATTTTGCTGCATTTGGCAGAAACAGGCATATTTGCTCATTCGGCCTGAAAATGCTTTTAAGCGCATAAAAACTTACACTCTTGATTTCTGGCTAAATAAAAGCTGTTGCAATGATGTTTCCATGCTGAACTGAGTTGTTCTGGCTCAAATATGAAGGCAAACCCACTTTCCTTTCAGTATTTTGCTGCATTTGGCAGAAACAGGCATATTTGCTCATTCGGCCTGAAAATGCTTTTAAGCGCATAAAAACTTACACTCTTGATTTCTGGCTAAATAAAAGCTGTTGCAATGATATTTCCATGCTGAACTGAGTTGTTCTGGCTCAAATATGAAGGCAAACCCACTTTCCTTTCAGTATTTTGCTGCATTTGGCAGAAACAGGCATATTTGCTCATTCGGCCTGAAAATGCTTTTAAGCGCATAAAAACTTACACTCTTGATTTCTGGCTAAATAAAAGCTGTTGCAATGATATTTCCATGCTGAACTGAGTTGTTCTGGCTCAAATATGAAGGCAAACCCACTTTCCTTTCAGTATTTTGCTGCATTTGGCAGAAATCAGCTCATTCGGCCTGAAAATGCTTTTAAGCGCATAAAAACTTACACTCTTGATTTCTGGCTAAATAAAAGCTGTTGCAATGATATTTCCATGCTGAACTGAGTTGTTCTGGCTCAAATATGAAGGCAAACCCACTTTCCTTTCAGTATTTTGCTGCATTTGGCAGAAACAGGCATATTTGCTCATTCGGCCTGAAAATGCTTTTAAGCGCATAAAAACTTACACTCTTGATTTCTGGCTAAATAAAAGCTGTTGCAATGATATTTCCATGCTGAACTGAGTTGTTCTGGCTCAAATATGAAGGCAAACCCACTTTCCTTTCAGTATTTTGCTGCATTTGGCAGAAACAGGCATATTTGCTCATTCGGCCTGAAAATGCTTTTAAGCGCATAAAAACTTACACTCTTGATTTCTGGCTAAATAAAAGCTGTTGCAATGATATTTCCATGCTGAACTGAGTTGTTCTGGCTCAAATATGAAGGCAAACCCACTTTCCTTTCAGTATTTTGCTGCATTTGGCAGAAATCAGCTCATTCGGCCTAAAAATGCGTTTAAGCGCATAAAAACTTACACTCTTGATTTCTGGCTAAATAAAAGCTGTTGCAATGATATTTCCATGCTGAACTGAGTTGTTCTGGCTCAAATATGAAGGCAAACCCACTTTCCTTTCAGTATTTTGCTGCATTTGGCAGAAATCAGCTCATTCGGCCTAAAAATGCTTTTAAGCGCATAAAAACTTACACTCTTGATTTCTGGCTAAATAAAAGCTGTTGCAATGATATTTCCATGCTGAACTGAGTTGTTCTGGCTCAAATATGAAGGCAAACCCACTTTCCTTTCAGTATGTTGCTGCATTTGGCAGAAACAGGCATATTTGCTCATTCGGCTTGAAAATGCTTTTAAGCGCATAAAAACTTACACTCTTGATTTCTGGCTAAATAAAAGCTGTTGCAATGATATTTCCATGCTGAACTGAGTTGTTCTGGCTCAAATATGAAGGCAAACCCACTTTCCTTTCAGTATTTTGCTGCATTTGGCAGAAACAGGCATATTTGCTCATTCGGCCTAAAAATGCTTTTAAGCGCATAAAAACTTACACTCTTGATTTCTGGCTAAATAAAAGCTGTTGCAATGATATTTCCATGCTGAACTGAGTTGTTCTGGCTCAAATATGAAGGCAAACCCACTTTCCTTTCAGTATTTTGCTGCATTTGGCAGAAACAGGCATATTTGCTCATTCGGCCTGAAAATGCTTTTAAGCGCATAAAAACTTACACTCTTGATTTCTGGCTAAATAAAAGCTGTTGCAATGATATTTCCATGCTGAACTGAGTTGTTCTGGCTCAAATATGAAGGCAAACCCACTTTCCTTTCAGTATTTTGCTGCATTTGGCAGAAACAGGCATATTTGCAAATTCGGCCTGAAAACGCTTTCAAGCGCATAAAAACTTACACTCTTGATTTCTGGCTAAATAAAAGCTGTTGCAATGATATTTCCATGCTGAACTGAGTTGTTCTGGCTCAAATATGAAGGCAAACCCACTTTCCTTTCAGTATTTTGCTGCATTTGGCAGAAATCAGCTCATTCGGCCTGAAAATGCTTTTAAGCGCATAAAAACTTACACTCTTGATTTCTGTCTAAATAAAAGCTGTTGCAATGATATTTCCATGCTGAACTGAGTTGTTCTGGCTCAAATATGAAGGCAAACCCACTTTCCTTTCAGTATTTTGCTGCATTTGGCAGAAACAGGCATATTTGCTCATTCGGCCTGAAAATGCTTTTAAGCGCATAAAAACTTACACTCTTGATTTCTGGCTAAATAAAAGCTGTTGCAATGATATTTCCATGCTGAACTGAGTTGTTCTGGCTCAAATATGAAGGCAAACCCACTTTCCTTTCAGTATTTTGCTGCATTTGGCAGAAATCAGCTCATTCGGCCTGAAAATGCTTTTAAGCGCATAAAAACTTACACTCTTGATTTCTGGCTAAATAAAAGCTGTTGCAATGATATTTCCATGCTGAACTGAGTTGTTCTGGCTCAAATATGAAGGCAAACCCACTTTCCTTTCAGTATTTTGCTGCATTTGGCAGAAACAGGCATATTTGCTCATTCGGCCTGAAAATGCTTTTAAGCGCATAAAAACTTACACTCTTGATTTCTGGCTAAATAAAAGCTGTTGCAATGATATTTCCATGCTGAACTGAGTTGTTCTGGCTCAAATATGAAGGCAAACCCACTTTCCTTTCAGTATTTTGCTGCATTTGGCAGAAACAGGCATATTTGCTCATTCGGCCTAAAAATGCTTTTAAGCGCATAAAAACTTACACTCTTGATTTCTGGCTAAATAAAAGCTGTTGCAATGATATTTCCATGCTGAACTGAGTTGTTCTGGCTCAAATATGAAGGCAAACCCACTTTCCTTTCAGTATTTTGCTGCATTTGGCAGAAACAGGCATATTTGCTCATTCGGCCTGAAAATGCTTTTAAGCGCATAAAAACTTACACTCTTGATTTCTGGCTAAATAAAAGCTGTTGCAATGATATTTCCATGCTGAACTGAGTTGTTCTGGCTCAAATATGAAGGCAAACCCACTTTCCTTTCAGTATTTTGCTGCATTTGGCAGAAACAGGCATATTTGCTCATTCGGCCTGAAAATGCTTTTAAGCGCATAAAAACTTACACTCTTGATTTCTGGCTAAATAAAAGCTGTTGCAATGATGTTTCCATGCTGAACTGAGTTGTTCTGGCTCAAATATGAAGGCAAACCCACTTTCCTTTCAGTATTTTGCTGCATTTGGCAGAAACAGGCATATTTGCTCATTCGGCCTGAAAATGCTTTTAAGCGCATAAAAACTTACACTCTTGATTTCTGGCTAAATAAAAGCTGTTGCAATGATATTTCCATGCTGAACTGAGTTGTTCTGGCTCAAATATGAAGGCAAACCCACTTTCCTTTCAGTATTTTGCTGCATTTGGCAGAAACAGGCATATTTGCTCATTCGGCCTGAAAATGCTTTTAAGCGCATAAAAACTTACACTCTTGATTTCTGGCTAAATAAAAGCTGTTGCAATGATATTTCCATGCTGAACTGAGTTGTTCTGGCTCAAATATGAAGGCAAACCCACTTTCCTTTCAGTATTTTGCTGCATTTGGCAGAAACAGGCATATTTGCTCATTCGGCCTGAAAATGCTTTTAAGCGCATAAAAACTTACACTCTTGATTTCTGGCTAAATAAAAGCTGTTGCAATGATATTTCCATGCTGAACTGAGTTGTTCTGGCTCAAATATGAAGGCAAACCCACTTTCCTTTCAGTATTTTGCTGCATTTGGCAGAAATCAGCTCATTCGGCCTAAAAATGCTTTTAAGCGCATAAAAACTTACACTCTTGATTTCTGGCTAAATAAAAGCTGTTGCAATGATATTTCCATGCTGAACTGAGTTGTTCTGGCTCAAATATGAAGGCAAACCCACTTTCCTTTCAGTATTTTGCTGCATTTGGCAGAAACAGGCATATTTGCTCATTCGGCCTGAAAATGCTTTTAAGCGCATAAAAACTTACACTCTTGATTTCTGGCTAAATAAAAGCTGTTGCAATGATATTTCCATGCTGAACTGAGTTGTTCTGGCTCAAATATGAAGGCAAACCCACTTTCCTTTCAGTATTTTGCTGCATTTGGCAGAAACAGGCATATTTGCTCATTCGGCCTGAAAATGCTTTTAAGCGCATAAAAACTTACACTCTTGATTTCTGGCTAAATAAAAGCTGTTGCAATGATGTTTCCATGCTGAACTGAGTTGTTCTGGCTCAAATATGAAGGCAAACCCACTTTCCTTTCAGTATTTTGCTGCATTTGGCAGAAACAGGCATATTTGCTCATTCGGCCTGAAAATGCTTTTAAGCGCATAAAAACTTACACTCTTGATTTCTGGCTAAATAAAAGCTGTTGCAATGATATTTCCATGCTGAACTGAGTTGTTCTGGCTCAAATATGAAGGCAAACCCACTTTCCTTTCAGTATTTTGCTGCATTTGGCAGAAACAGGCATATTTGCTCATTCGGCCTGAAAATGCTTTTAAGCGCATAAAAACTTACACTCTTGATTTCTGGCTAAATAAAAGCTGTTGCAATGATATTTCCATGCTGAACTGAGTTGTTCTGGCTCAAATATGAAGGCAAACCCACTTTCCTTTCAGTATTTTGCTGCATTTGGCAGAAACAGGCATATTTGCTCATTCGGCCTGAAAATGCTTTTAAGCGCATAAAAACTTACACTCTTGATTTCTGGCTAAATAAAAGCTGTTGCAATGATATTTCCATGCTGAACTGAGTTGTTCTGGCTCAAATATGAAGGCAAACCCACTTTCCTTTCAGTATTTTGCTGCATTTGGCAGAAATCAGCTCATTCGGCCTAAAAATGCTTTTAAGCGCATAAAAACTTACACTCTTGATTTCTGGCTAAATAAAAGCTGTTGCAATGATATTTCCATGCTGAACTGAGTTGTTCTGGCTCAAATATGAAGGCAAACCCACTTTCCTTTCAGTATTTTGCTGCATTTGGCAGAAATCAGCTCATTCGGCCTGAAAATGCTTTTAAGCGCATAAAAACTTACACTCTTGATTTCTGGCTAAATAAAAGCTGTTGCAATGATATTTCCATGCTGAACTGAGTTGTTCTGGCTCAAATATGAAGGCAAACCCACTTTCCTTTCAGTATTTTGCTGCATTTGGCAGAAATCAGCTCATTCGGCCTGAAAATGCTTTTAAGCGCATAAAAACTTACACTCTTGATTTCTGGCTAAATAAAAGCTGTTGCAATGATATTTCCATGCTGAACTGAGTTGTTCTGGCTCAAATATGAAGGCAAACCCACTTTCCTTTCAGTATTTTGCTGCATTTGGCAGAAATCAGCTCATTCGGCCTGAAAATGCTTTTAAGCGCATAAAAACTTACACTCTTGATTTCTGGCTAAATAAAAGCTGTTGCAATGATATTTCCATGCTGAACTGAGTTGTTCTGGCTCAAATATGAAGGCAAACCCACTTTCCTTTCAGTATTTTGCTGCATTTGGCAGAAACAGGCATATTTGCTCATTCGGCCTGAAAATGCTTTTAAGCGCATAAAAACTTACACTCTTGATTTCTGGCTAAATAAAAGCTGTTGCAATGATATTTCCATGCTGAACTGAGTTGTTCTGGCTCAAATATGAAGGCAAACCCACTTTCCTTTCAGTATTTTGCTGCATTTGGCAGAAACAGGCATATTTGCTCATTCGGCCTGAAAATGCTTTTAAGCGCATAAAAACTTACACTCTTGATTTCTGGCTAAATAAAAGCTGTTGCAATGATATTTCCATGCTGAACTGAGTTGTTCTGGCTCAAATATGAAGGCAAACCCACTTTCCTTTCAGTATTTTGCTGCATTTGGCAGAAACAGGCATATTTGCTCATTCGGCCTGAAAATGCTTTTAAGCGCATAAAAACTTACACTCTTGATTTCTGGCTATATAAAAGCTGTTGCAATGATATTTCCATGCTGAACTGAGTTGTTCTGGCTCAAATATGAAGGCAAACCCACTTTCCTTTCAGTATTTTGCTGCATTTGGCAGAAATCAGCTCATTCGGCCTGAAAATGCTTTTAAGCGCATAAAAACTTACTCTTGATTTCTGGCTAAATAAAAGCTGTTGCAATGATATTTCCATGCTGAACTGAGTTGTTCTGGCTCAAATATGAAGGCAAACCCACTTTCCTTTCAGTATTTTGCTGCATTTGGCAGAAATCAGCTCATTCGGCCTGAAAATGCTTTTAAGCGCATAAAAACTTACACTCTTGATTTCTGGCTAAATAAAAGCTGTTGCAATGATATTTCCATGCTGAACTGAGTTGTTCTGGCTCAAATATGAAGGCAAACCCACTTTCCTTTCAGTATTTTGCTGCATTTGGCAGAAACAGGCATATTTGCTCATTCGGCCTGAAAATGCTTTTAAGCGCATAAAAACTTACACTCTTGATTTCTGGCTAAATAAAAGCTGTTGCAATGATATTTCCATGCTGAACTGAGTTGTTCTGGCTCAAATATGAAGGCAAACCCACTTTCCTTTCAGTATTTTGCTGCATTTGGCAGAAATCAGCTCATTCGGCCTGAAAATGCTTTTAAGCGCATAAAAACTTACACTCTTGATTTCTGGCTAAATAAAAGCTGTTGCAATGATATTTCCATGCTGAACTGAGTTGTTCTGGCTCAAATATGAAGGCAAACCCACTTTCCTTTCAGTATTTTGCTGCATTTGGCAGAAATCAGCTCATTCGGCCTGAAAATGCTTTTAAGCGCATAAAAACTTACACTCTTGATTTCTGGCTAAATAAAAGCTGTTGCAATGATATTTCCATGCTGAACTGAGTTGTTCTGGCTCAAATATGAAGGCAAACCCACTTTCCTTTCAGTATTTTGCTGCATTTGGCAGAAACAGGCATATTTGCTCATTCGGCCTGAAAATGCTTTTAAGCGCATAAAAACTTACACTCTTGATTTCTGGCTAAATAAAAGCTGTTGCAATGATATTTCCATGCTGAACTGAGTTGTTCTGGCTCAAATATGAAGGCAAACCCACTTTCCTTTCAGTATTTTGCTGCATTTGGCAGAAACAGGCATATTTGCTCATTCGGCCTGAAAATGCTTTTAAGCGCATAAAAACTTACACTCTTGATTTCTGGCTAAATAAAAGCTGTTGCAATGATATTTCCATGCTGAACTGAGTTGTTCTGGCTCAAATATGAAGGCAAACCCACTTTCCTTTCAGTATTTTGCTGCATTTGGCAGAAACAGGCATATTTGCTCATTCGGCCTGAAAATGCTTTTAAGCGCATAAAAACTTACACTCTTGATTTCTGGCTAAATAAAAGCTGTTGCAATGATATTTCCATGCTGAACTGAGTTGTTCTGGCTCAAATATGAAGGCAAACCCACTTTCCTTTCAGTATTTTGCTGCATTTGGCAGAAACAGGCATATTTGCTCATTCGGCCTGAAAATGCTTTTAAGCGCATAAAAACTTACACTCTTGATTTCTGGCTAAATAAAAGCTGTTGCAATGATATTTCCATGCTGAACTGAGTTGTTCTGGCTCAAATATGAAGGCAAACCCACTTTCCTTTCAGTATTTTGCTGCATTTGGCAGAAACAGGCATATTTGCTCATTCGGCCTGAAAATGCTTTTAAGCGCATAAAAACTTACACTCTTGATTTCTGGCTAAATAAAAGCTGTTGCAATGATATTTCCATGCTGAACTGAGTTGTTCTGGCTCAAATATGAAGGCAAACCCACTTTCCTTTCAGTATTTTGCTGCATTTGGCAGAAACAGGCATATTTGCTCATTCGGCCTGAAAATGCTTTTAAGCGCATAAAAACTTACACTCTTGATTTCTGGCTAAATAAAAGCTGTTGCAATGATATTTCCATGCTGAACTGAGTTGTTCTGGCTCAAATATGAAGGCAAACCCACTTTCCTTTCAGTATTTTGCTGCATTTGGCAGAAACAGGCATATTTGCTCATTCGGCCTGAAAATGCTTTTAAGCGCATAAAAACTTACACTCTTGATTTCTGGCTAAATAAAAGCTGTTGCAATGATATTTCCATGCTGAACTGAGTTGTTCTGGCTCAAATATGAAGGCAAACCCACTTTCCTTTCAGTATTTTGCTGCATTTGGCAGAAACAGGCATATTTGCTCATTCGGCCTGAAAATGCTTTTAAGCGCATAAAAACTTACACTCTTGATTTCTGGCTAAATAAAAGCTGTTGCAATGATATTTCCATGCTGAACTGAGTTGTTCTGGCTCAAATATGAAGGCAAACCCACTTTCCTTTCAGTATTTTGCTGCATTTGGCAGAAACAGGCATATTTGCTCATTCGGCCTGAAAATGCTTTTAAGCGCATAAAAACTTACACTCTTGATTTCTGGCTAAATAAAAGCTGTTGCAATGATATTTCCATGCTGAACTGAGTTGTTCTGGCTCAAATATGAAGGCAAACCCACTTTCCTTTCAGTATGTTGCTGCATTTGGCAGAAACAGGCATATTTGCTCATTCGGCCTGAAAATGCTTTTAAGCGCATAAAAACTTACACTCTTGATTTCTGGCTAAATAAAAGCTGTTGCAATGATATTTCCATGCTGAACTGAGTTGTTCTGTGTCAGATATGAAGGCAAACCCACTTTCCTTTCAGTATTTTGCTGCATTTGGCAGAAATCAGCTCATTCGGCCTGAAAATGCTTTTAAGCGCATAAAAACTTACACTCTTGATTTCTGGCTAAATAAAAGCTGTTGCAATGATATTTCCATGCTGAACTGAGTTGTTCTGGCTCAAATATGAAGGCAAACCCACTTTCCTTTCAGTATTTTGCTGCATTTGGCAGAAATCAGCTCATTCGGCCTGAATATGCTTTTAAGCGCATAAAAACTTACACTTTTGATTTCTGGCAAAATAAAAGCTGTTGCAATGATATTTCCATGCTGAACTGAGTTGTTCTGGCTCAAATATGAAGGCAAACCCACTTTCCTTTCAGTATTTTGCTGCATTTGGCAGAAACAGGCATATTTGCTCATTCGGCCTAAAAATGCTTTTAAGCGCATAAAAACTTACACTCTTGATTTCTGGCTAAATAAAAGCTGTTGCAATGATATTTCCATGCTGAACTGAGTTGTTCTGGCTCAAATATGAAGGCAAACCCACTTTCCTTTCAGTATTTTGCTGCATTTGGCAGAAACAGGCATATTTGCTCATTCGGCCTGAAAATGCTTTTAAGCGCATAAAAACTTACACTCTTGATTTCTGGCTAAATAAAAGCTGTTGCAATGATATTTCCATGCTGAACTGAGTTGTTCTGGCTCAAATATGAAGGCAAACCCACTTTCCTTTCAGTATTTTGCTGCATTTGGCAGAAACAGGCATATTTGCTCATTCGGCCTGAAAATGCTTTTAAGCGCATAAAAACTTACACTCTTGATTTCTGGCTAAATAAAAGCTGTTGCAATGATATTTCCATGCTGAACTGAGTTGTTCTGGCTCAAATATGAAGGCAAACCCACTTTCCTTTCAGTATTTTGCTGCATTTGGCAGAAACAGGCATATTTGCTCATTCGGCCTGAAAATGCTTTTAAGCGCATAAAAACTTACACTCTTGATTTCTGGCTAAATAAAAGCTGTTGCAATGATATTTCCATGCTGAACTGAGTTGTTCTGGCTCAAATATGAAGGCAAACCCACTTTCCTTTCAGTATTTTGCTGCATTTGGCAGAAACAGGCATATTTGCTCATTCGGCCTGAAAATGCTTTTAAGCGCATAAAAACTTACACTCTTGATTTCTGGCTAAATAAAAGCTGTTGCAATGATATTTCCATGCTGAACTGAGTTGTTCTGGCTCAAATATGAAGGCAAACCCACTTTCCTTTCAGTATTTTGCTGCATTTGGCAGAAACAGGCATATTTGCTCATTCGGCCTGAAAATGCTTTTAAGCGCATAAAAACTTACACTCTTGATTTCTGGCTAAATAAAAGCTGTTGCAATGATATTTCCATGCTGAACTGAGTTGTTCTGGCTCAAATATGAAGGCAAACCCACTTTCCTTTCAGTATTTTGCTGCATTTGGCAGAAACAGGCATATTTGCTCATTCGGCCTGAAAATGCTTTTAAGCGCATAAAAACTTACACTCTTGATTTCTGGCTAAATAAAAGCTGTTGCAATGATATTTCCATGCTGAACTGAGTTGTTCTGGCTCAAATATGAAGGCAAACCCACTTTCCTTTCAGTATTTTGCTGCATTTGGCAGAAACAGGCATATTTGCTCATTCGGCCTGAAAATGCTTTTAAGCGCATAAAAACTTACACTCTTGATTTCTGGCTAAATAAAAGCTGTTGCAATGATATTTCCATGCTGAACTGAGTTGTTCTGGCTCAAATATGAAGGCAAACCCACTTTCCTTTCAGTATTTTGCTGCATTTGGCAGAAACAGGCATATTTGCTCATTCGGCCTGAAAATGCTTTTAAGCGCATAAAAACTTACACTCTTGATTTCTGGCTAAATAAAAGCTGTTGCAATGATATTTCCATGCTGAACTGAGTTGTTCTGGCTCAAATATGAAGGCAAACCCACTTTCCTTTCAGTATTTTGCTGCATTTGGCAGAAACAGGCATATTTGCTCATTCGGCCTGAAAATGCTTTTAAGCGCATAAAAACTTACACTCTTGATTTCTGGCTAAATAAAAGCTGTTGCAATGATATTTCCATGCTGAACTGAGTTGTTCTGGCTCAAATATGAAGGCAAACCCACTTTCCTTTCAGTATGTTGCTGCATTTGGCAGAAACAGGCATATTTGCTCATTCGGCCTGAAAATGCTTTTAAGCGCATAAAAACTTACACTCTTGATTTCTGGCTAAATAAAAGCTGTTGCAATGATATTTCCATGCTGAACTGAGTTGTTCTGTGTCAGATATGAAGGCAAACCCACTTTCCTTTCAGTATTTTGCTGCATTTGGCAGAAATCAGCTCATTCGGCCTGAAAATGCTTTTAAGCGCATAAAAACTTACACTCTTGATTTCTGGCTAAATAAAAGCTGTTGCAATGATATTTCCATGCTGAACTGAGTTGTTCTGGCTCAAATATGAAGGCAAACCCACTTTCCTTTCAGTATTTTGCTGCATTTGGCAGAAATCAGCTCATTCGGCCTGAATATGCTTTTAAGCGCATAAAAACTTACACTTTTGATTTCTGGCAAAATAAAAGCTGTTGCAATGATATTTCCATGCTGAACTGAGTTGTTCTGGCTCAAATATGAAGGCAAACCCACTTTCCTTTCAGTATTTTGCTGCATTTGGCAGAAACAGGCATATTTGCTCATTCGGCCTAAAAATGCTTTTAAGCGCATAAAAACTTACACTCTTGATTTCTGGCTAAATAAAAGCTGTTGCAATGATATTTCCATGCTGAACTGAGTTGTTCTGGCTCAAATATGAAGGCAAACCCACTTTCCTTTCAGTATTTTGCTGCATTTGGCAGAAACAGGCATATTTGCTCATTCGGCCTGAAAATGCTTTTAAGCGCATAAAAACTTACACTCTTGATTTCTGGCTAAATAAAAGCTGTTGCAATGATATTTCCATGCTGAACTGAGTTGTTCTGGCTCAAATATGAAGGCAAACCCACTTTCCTTTCAGTATTTTGCTGCATTTGGCAGAAACAGGCATATTTGCTCATTCGGCCTGAAAATGCTTTTAAGCGCATAAAAACTTACACTCTTGATTTCTGGCTAAATAAAAGCTGTTGCAATGATATTTCCATGCTGAACTGAGTTGTTCTGGCTCAAATATGAAGGCAAACCCACTTTCCTTTCAGTATTTTGCTGCATTTGGCAGAAACAGGCATATTTGCTCATTCGGCCTGAAAATGCTTTTAAGCGCATAAAAACTTACACTCTTGATTTCTGGCTAAATAAAAGCTGTTGCAATGATATTTCCATGCTGAACTGAGTTGTTCTGGCTCAAATATGAAGGCAAACCCACTTTCCTTTCAGTATTTTGCTGCATTTGGCAGAAACAGGCATATTTGCTCATTCGGCCTGAAAATGCTTTTAAGCGCATAAAAACTTACACTCTTGATTTCTGGCTAAATAAAAGCTGTTGCAATGATATTTCCATGCTGAACTGAGTTGTTCTGGCTCAAATATGAAGGCAAACCCACTTTCCTTTCAGTATTTTGCTGCATTTGGCAGAAACAGGCATATTTGCTCATTCGGCCTGAAAATGCTTTTAAGCGCATAAAAACTTACACTCTTGATTTCTGGCTAAATAAAAGCTGTTGCAATGATATTTCCATGCTGAACTGAGTTGTTCTGGCTCAAATATGAAGGCAAACCCACTTTCCTTTCAGTATTTTGCTGCATTTGGCAGAAACAGGCATATTTGCTCATTCGGCCTGAAAATGCTTTTAAGCGCATAAAAACTTACACTCTTGATTTCTGGCTAAATAAAAGCTGTTGCAATGATATTTCTATGCTGAACTGAGTTGTTCTGGCTCAAATATGAAGGCAAACCCACTTTCCTTTCAGTATTTTGCTGCATTTGGCAGAAATCAGCTCATTCGGCCTGAAAATGCTTTTAAGCGCATAAAAACTTACACTCTTGATTTCTGGCTAAATAAAAGCTGTTGCAATGATATTTCCATGCTGAACTGAGTTGTTCTGGCTCAAATATGAAGGCAAACCCACTTTCCTTTCAGTATTTTGCTGCATTTGGCAGAAACAGGCATATTTGCTCATTCGGCCTGAAAATGCTTTTAAGCGCATAAAAACTTACACTCTTGATTTCTGGCTAAATAAAAGCTGTTGCAATGATATTTCCATGCTGAACTGAGTTGTTCTGGCTCAAATATGAAGGCAAACCCACTTTCCTTTCAGTATTTTGCTGCATTTGGCAGAAACAGGCATATTTGCTCATTCGGCCTGAAAATGCTTTTAAGCGCATAAAAACTTACACTCTTGATTTCTGGCTAAATAAAAGCTGTTGCAATGATATTTCCATGCTGAACTGAGTTGTTCTGGCTCAAATATGAAGGCAAACCCACTTTACTTTCAGTATTTTGCTGCATTTGGCAGAAACAGGCATATTTGCTCAATCGGCCTGAAAATGCTTTTAAGCGCATAAAAACTTACACTCTTGATTTCTGGCTAAATAAAAGCTGTTGCAATGATATTTCCATGCTGAACTGAGTTGTTCTGGCTCAAATATGAAGGCAAACCCACTTTCCTTTCAGTATTTTGCTGCATTTGGCAGAAACAGGCATATTTGCTCATTCGGCCTGAAAATGCTTTTAAGCGCATAAAAACTTACACTCTTGATTTCTGGCTAAATAAAAGCTGTTGCAATGATATTTCCATGCTGAACTGAGTTGTTCTGGCTCAAATATGAAGGCAAACCCACTTTCCTTTCAGTATTTTGCTGCATTTGGCAGAAACAGGCATATTTGCTCATTCGGCCTGAAAACGCTTTTAAGCGCATAAAAACTTACACTCTTGATTTCTGGCTAAATAAAAGCTGTTGCAATGATATTTCCATGCTGAACTGAGTTGTTCTGGCTCAAATATGAAGGCAAACCCACTTTCCTTTCAGTATTTTGCTGCATTTGGCAGAAACAGGCATATTTGCTCATTCGGCCTGAAAATGCTTTTAAGCGCATAAAAACTTACACTCTTGATTTCTTGCTAAATAAAAGCTGTTGCAATGATATTTCCATGCTGAACTGAGTTGTTCTGGCTCAAATATGAAGGCAAACCCACTTTCCTTTCAGTATTTTGCTGCATTTGGCAGAAACAGGCATATTTGCTCATTCGGCCTGAAAATGCTTTTAAGCGCATACAAACTTACACTCTTGATTTCTGGCTAAATAAAACTGTTGCAATGATATTTCCATGCTGAACTGAGTTGTTCTGGCTCAAATATGAAGGCAAACCCACTTTCCTTTCAGTATTTTGCTGCATTTGGCAGAAACAGGCATATTTGCTCATTTGGCTTGAAAATGCTTTTAAGCGCATAAAAACTTACACTCTTGATTTCTGGCTAAATAAAAGCTGTTGCAATGATATTTCCATGCTGAACTGAGTTGTTCTGGCTCAAATATGAAGGCAAACCCACTTTCCTTTCAGTATTTTGCTGCATTTGGCAGAAACAGGCATATTTGCTCGTTCGGCCTGAAAATGCTTTTAAGCGCATAAAAACGTACACTCTTGATTTCTGGCTAAATAAAAGCTGTTGCAATGATATTTCCATGCTGAACTGAGTTGTTCTGGCTCAAATATGAAGGCAAACCCACTTTCCTTTCAGTATTTTGCTGCATTTGGCAGAAACAGGCATATTTGCTCATTCGGCCTGAAAATGCTTTTAAGCGCATAAAAACTTACACTCTTGATTTCTGGCTAAATAAAACTGTTGCAATGATATTTCCATGCTGAACTGAGTTGTTCTGGCTCAAATATGAAGGCAAACCCACTTTCCTTTCAGTATTTTGCTGCATTTGGCAGAAACAGGCATATTTGCTCATTCGGCCTGAAAATGCTTTTAAGCGCATAAACACTTACACTCTTGATTTCTGGCTAAATAAAAGCTGTTGCAATGATATTTCCATGCTGAACTGAGTTGTTCTGGCTCAAATATGAAGGCAAACCCACTTTACTTTCAGTATTTTGCTGCATTTGGCAGAAACAGGCATATTTGCTCATTCGGCCTGAAAATGCTTTTAAGCGCATAAAAACGTACACTCTTGATTTCTGGCTAAATAAAAGCTGTTGCAATGATATTTCCATGCTGAACTGAGTTGTTCTGGCTCAAATATGAAGGCAAACCCACTTTCCTTTCAGTATTTTGCTGCATTTGGCAGAAACAGGCATATTTGCTCATTCGGCCTGAAAATGCTTTTAAGCGCATAAAAACTTACACTCTTGATTTCTGGCTAAATAAAACTGTTGCAATGATATTTCCATGCTGAACTGAGTTGTTCTGGCTCAAATATGAAGGCAAACCCACTTTCCTTTCAGTATTTTGCTGCATTTGGCAGAAACAGGCATATTTGCTCATTCGGCCTGAAAATGCTTTTAAGCGCATAAACACTTACACTCTTGATTTCTGGCTAAATAAAAGCTGTTGCAATGATATTTCCATGCTGAACTGAGTTGTTCTGGCTCAAATATGAAGGCAAACCCACTTTACTTTCAGTATTTTGCTGCATTTGGCAGAAACAGGCATATTTGCTCAATCGGCCTGAAAATGCTTTTAAGCGCATAAAAACTTACACTCTTGATTTCTGGCTAAATAAAAGCTGTTGCAATGATATTTCTATGCTGAACTGAGTTGTTCTGGCTCAAATATGAAGGCAAACCCACTTTCCTTTCAGTATTTTGCTGCATTTGGCAGAAACAGGCATATTTGCTCATTCGGCCTGAAAATGCTTTTAAGCGCATAAAAACTTACACTCTTGATTTCTGGCTAAATAAAAGCTGTTGCAATGATATTTCCATGCTGAACTGAGTTGTTCTGGTTCAAATATCAAGGCAAACCCACTTTCATTTCAGTATTTTGCTGCATTTGGCAGAAACAGGCATATTTGCTCATTCGGCCTGAAAATGCTTTTAAGCGCATGTAAAACTTACACTCTTGATTTCTGGCTAAATAAAAGCTGTTGCAATGATATTTCCATGCTGAACTGAGTTGGTCTGGGTCAAATATGAAGGCAAACCCACTTTCCTTTCAGTATTTTGCTGCATTTGGCAGAAACGGGCATATTTGCTCATTCGGCCTGAAAATGCTTTTAAGCGCATAAAAACTTACACTCTTGATTTCTGGCTAAATAAAAGCTGTTGCAATGATATTTCCATGCTGAACTGAGTTGTTCTGGCTCAAATATGAAGGCAAACCCACTTTACTTTCAGTATTTTGCTGCATTTGGCAGAAACGGGCATATTTGCTCATTCGGCCTGAAAATGCTTTTAAGCGAATAAAAACTTACACTCTTGATTTCTGGCTAAATGAAAGCTGTTGCAATGATATTTCCATGCTGAACTGAGTTGTTCTGGGTCAAATATGAAGGCAAACCCACTTTCCTTTCAGTATTTTGCTGCATTTGGCAGAAATCAGCTCATTCGGCCTGAAAATGCTTTTAAGCGCATAAAAACTTAAACTCTTGATTTCTGGCTAAATAAAAGCTGTTGCAATGATATTTCCATGCTGAACTGAGTTGTTCTGGCTCAAATATGAAGGCAAACCCACTTTCCTTTCAGTATTTTGCTGCATTTGGCAGAAACAGGCATATTTGCTCATTCGGCCTAAAAATGCTTTTAAGCGCATAAAAACTTACACTCTTGATTTCTGGCTAAATAAAAGCTGTTGCAATGATATTTCCATGCTGAACTGAGTTGTTCTGGCTCAAATATGAAGGCAAACCCACTTTCCTTTCAGTATTTTGCTGCATTTGGCAGAAACAGGCATATTTGCTCATTCGGCCTGAAAATGCTTTTAAGCGCATAAAAACTTACACTCTTGATTTCTGGCTAAATAAAAGCTGTTGCAATGATATTTCCATGCTGAAGTGAGTTGTTCTGGCTCAAATATGAAGGCAAACCCACTTTCCTTTCAGTATTTTGCTGCATTTGGCAGAAACAGGCATATTTGCTCATTCGGCCTGAAAATGCTTTTAAGCGCATAAAAACTTACACTCTTGATTTCTGGCTAAATAAAAGCTGTTGCAATGATATTTCCATGCTGAACTGAGTTGTTCTGGCTCAAATATGAAGGCAAACCCACTTTCCTTTCAGTATTTTGCTGCATTTGGCAGAAACAGGCATATTTGCTCATTCGGCCTGAAAATGCTTTTAAGCGCATAAAAACTTACACTCTTGATTTCTGGCTAAATAAAAGCTGTTGCAATGATATTTCCATGCTGAACTGAGTTGTTCTGGCTCAAATATGAAGGCAAACCCACTTTCCTTTCAGTATTTTGCTGCATTTGGCAGAAATCAGCTCATTCGGCCTGAAAATGTTTTTAAGCGCATAAAAACTTACACTCTTGATTTCTGGCTAAATAAAAGCTGTTGCAATGATATTTCCATGCTGAACTGAGTTTTTCTGGCTCAAATATGAAGGCAAACCCACTTTCCTTTCAGTATTTTGCTGCATTTGGCAGAAATCAGCTCATTCGGCCTGAAAATGTTTTTAAGCGCATAAAAACTTACACTCTTGATTTCTGGCTAAATAAAAGCTGTTGCAATGATATTTCCATGCTGAACTGAGTTTTTCTGGCTCAAATATGAAGGCAAACCCACTTTCCTTTCAGTATTTTGCTGCATTTGGCAGAAACAGGCATATTTGCTCATTCGGCCTGAAAATGCTTTTAAGCGCATAAAAACTTACACTCTTGATTTCTGGCTATATAAAAGCTGTTGCAATGATATTTCCATGCTGAACTGAGTTGTTCTGGCTCAAATATGAAGGCAAACCCACTTTCCTTTCAGTATTTTGCTGCATTTGGCAGAAACAGGCATATTTGCTCATTCGGCCTGAAAATGCTTTTAAGCGCATAAAAACTTACACTCTTGATTTCTGGCTAAATAAAAGCTGTTGCAATGATATTTCCATGCTGAACTGAGTTGTTCTGGCTCAAATATGAAGGCAAACCCACTTTCCTTTCAGTATTTTGCTGCATTTGGCAGAAACATGCATATTTGCTCATTCGGCCTGAAAATGCTTTTAAGTGCATAAAAACTTACACTCTTGATTTCTGGCTATTTAGCCAGCTGTTGCAATGATATTTCCATGCTTAACTGAGTTGTTCTGGCTCAAATATGAAGGCAAACCCACTTTCCTTTCAGTATTTTGCTGCATTTGGCAGAAACAGGCATATTTGCTCATTCGGCCTGAAAATGCTTTTAAGCGCATTAAAACTTACACTCTTGATTTCTGGCTAAATAAAAGCTGTTGCAATGATATTTCCATGCTGAACTGAGTTGTTCTGGCTCAAATATGAAGGCAAACCCACTTTCCTTTCAGTATTTTGCTGCATTTGGCAGAAACAAGCATATTTGCTCATTCGGCCTGAAAATGCTTTTAAGCGCATAAAAACTTACACACTTGATTTCTGGCTAAATAAAAGCTGTTGCAATGATATTTCTATGCTGAACTGAGTTGTTCTGGTTCAAATATGAAGGCAAACCCACTTTCCTTTCAGTATTTTGCTGCATTTGGCAGAAACAGGCATATTTGCTCATTCGGCCTGAAAATGCTTTTAAGCGCATAAAAACTTACACTCTTGATTTCTGGCTAAATAAAAGCTGTTGCAATGATATTTCCATGCTGAACTGAGTTGTTCTGGTTCAAATATGAAGGCAAACCCACTTTCCTTTCAGTATTTTGCTGCATTTGGCAGAAACAGGCATATTTGCTCATTCGGCCTGAAAATGATTTTAAGCGCATAAAAACTTACACTCTTGATTTCTGGCTAAATAAAAGCTGTTGCAATGATATTTCCATGCTGAACTGAGTTGGTCTGCGTCAAATATGAAGGCAAACCCACTTTCCTTTCAGTATTTTGCTGCATTTGGCAGAAATCAGCTCATTCGACCTGAAAATGCTTTTAAGCGCATAAAAACTTACACTCTTGATTTCTGGCTAAATAAAAGCTGTTGCAATGATATTTCCATGCTGAACTGAGTTGTTCTGGCTCAAATATGAAGGCAAACCCACTTTCCTTTCAGTATTTTGCTGTATTTGGCAGAAATCAGCTAATTCGGCCTGAAAATGCTTTTAAGCGCATAAAAACTTACACTCTTGATTTCTGGCTAAATAAAAGCTGTTGCAATGATATTTCTATGCTGAACTGAGTTGTTCTGGCTCAAATATGAAGGCAAACCCACTTTCCTTTCAGTATTTTGCTGCATTTGGCAGAAACAGGCATATTTGCTCATTCGGCCTGAAAATGCTTTTAAGCGCATAAAAACTTACACTCTTGATTTCTGGCTAAATAAAAGCTGTTGCAATGATATTTCTATGCTGAACTGAGTTGTTCTGGCTCAAATATGAAGGCAAACCCACTTTCCTTTCAGTATTTTGCTGCATTTGGCAGAAATCTGCTCATTCGGCCTGAAAATGCTTTTAAGCCCATAAAAACTTACACTCTTGATTTCTGGCTAAATAAAAGCTGTTGCAATGATATTTCCATGCTGAACTGAGTTGTTCTGGCTCAAATATGAAGGCAAACCCACTTTCCTTTCAGTATTTTGCTGCATTTGGCAGAAACAGGCATATTTGCTCATTCGGCCTAAAAATGCTTTTAAGCGCATAAAAACTTACACTTTTGATTTCTGGCTAAATAAAAGCTGTTGCAATGATATTTCCATGCTGAACTGAGTTGTTCTGGCTCAAATATGAAGGCAAACCCACTTTCCTTTCAGTATTTTGCTGCATTTGGCAGAAACAGGCATATTTGCTCATTCGGCCTGAAAATGCTTTTAAGCGCATAAAAACTTACACTCTTGATTTCTGGCTAAATAAAAGCTGTTGCAATGATATTTCCATGCTGAACTGAGTTGTTCTGGCTCAAATATGAAGGCAAACCCACTTTCCTTTCAGTATTTTGCTGCATTTGGCAGAAACAGGCATATTTGCTCATTCGGCCTGAAAATGCTTTTAAGCGCATAAAAACTTACACTCTTGATTTCTGGCTAAATAAAAGCTGTTGCAATGATATTTCCATGCTGAACTGAGTTGTTCTGGCTCAAATATGAAGGCAAACCCACTTTCCTTTCAGTATTTTGCTGCATTTGGCAGAAACAGGCATATTTGCTCATTTGGCCTGAAAATGCTTTTAAGCGCATAAAAACTTACACTCTTGATTTCTGGCTAAATAAAAGCTGTTGCAATGATATTTCCATGCTGAACTGAGTTGTTCTGGCTCAAATATGAAGGCAAACCCACTTTCCTTTCAGTATTTTGCTGCATTTGGCAGAAATCAGCTCATTCGGCCTGAATATGCTTTTAAGCGCATAAAAACTTACACTTTTGATTTCTGGCTAAATAAAAGCTGTTGCAATGATATTTCCATGCTGAACTGAGTTGTTCTGGCTCAAATATGAAGGCAAACCCACTTTCCTTTCAGTATTTTGCTGCATTTGGCAGAAATCAGCTCATTCGGCCTGAATATGCTTTTAAGCGCATAAAAACTTACACTTTTGATTTCTGGCAAAATAAAAGCTGTTGCAATGATATTTCCATGCTGAACTGAGTTGTTCTGGCTCAAATATGAAGGCAAACCCACTTTCCTTTCAGTATTTTGCTGTATTTGGCAGAAATCAGCTAATTCGGCCTGAAAATGCTTTTAAGCGCATAAAAACTTACACTCTTGATTTCTGGCTAAATAAAAGCTGTTGCAATGATATTTACATGCTGAACTGAGTTGTTCTGGCTCAAATATGAAGGCAAACCCACTTTCCTTTCAGTATTTTGCTGCATTTGGCAGAAACAGGCATATTTTCTCATTCGGCCTGAAAATGCTTTTAAGCGCATAAACACTTACACTCTTGATTTCTGGCTAAATAAAAGCTGTTGCAATGATATTTCCATGCTAAACTGAGTTGTTCTGGGTCAAATATGAAGGCAAACCCACTTTCCTTTCAGTATTTTGCTGCATTTGGCAGAAACAGGCATATTTGCACATTCGGCCTGAAAATGCTTTTAAGCGCATAAAAACTTACGCTCTTGATTTCTGGCTAAATAAAAGCTGTTGCAATGATATTTCCATGCTGAACTGAGTTGTTCTGTGTCAGATATGAAGGCAAACCCACTTTCCTTTCAGTATTTTGCTGCATTTGGCAGAAATCAGCTCATTCGGCCTGAATATGCTTTTAAGCGCATAAAAACTTACACTTTTGATTTCTGGCAAAATAAAAGCTGTTGCAATGATATTTCCATGCTGAACTGAGTTGTTCTGGCTCAAATATGAAGGCAAACCCACTTTCCTTTCAGTATTTTGCTGCATTTGGCAGAAACAGGCATATTTGCTCATTCGGCCTAAAAATGCTTTTAAGCGCATAAAAACTTACACTCTTGATTTCTGGCTAAATAAAAGCTGTTGCAATGATATTTCCATGCTGAACTGAGTTGTTCTGGCTCAAATATGAAGGCAAACCCACTTTCCTTTCAGTATTTTGCTGCATTTGGCAGAAACAGGCATATTTGCTCATTCGGCCTGAAAATGCTTTTAAGCGCATAAACCCTTACACTCTTGATTTCTGGCTAAATAAAAGCTGTTGCAAAGATATTTCCATGCTGAACTGAGTTGTTCTGGGTCAAATATGAAGGCAAACCCACTTTCCTTTCAGTATTTTGCTGCATTTGGCAGAAACAGGCATATTTGCTCATTCGGCCTAAAAATGCTTTTAAGCGCATAAAAACTTACACTCTTGATTTCTGGCTAATTAAAAGCTGTTGCAATGATATTTCCATGCTGAACTGAGTTGTTCTGGTTCAAATATGAAGGCAAACCCACTTTCCTTTCAGTATTTTGCTGCATTTGGCAGAAACAGGCATATTTGCTCATTCGGCCTGAAAATGATTTTAAGCGCATAAAAACTTACACTCTTGATTTCTGGCTAAATAAAAGCTGTTGCAATGATATTTCCATGCTGAACTGAGTTGGTCTGCGTCAAATATGAAGGCAAACCCACTTTCCTTTCAGTATTTTGCTGCATTTGGCAGAAACAAGCATATTTGCTCATTCGGCCTGAAAATGCTTTTAAGCGCATAAAAACTTACACTCTTGATTTCTGGCTAAATAAAAGCTGTTGCAATGATATTTCCATGCTGAACTGAGTTGTTCTGGCTCAAATATGAAGGCAAACCCACTTTACTTTCAGTATTTTGCTGCATTTGGCAGAAACAGGCATATTTGCTCATTCGGCCTAAAAATGCTTTTAAGCGCATAAAAACTTACACTCTTGATTTCTGGCTAAATAAAAGCTGTTGCAATGATATTTCCATGCTGAACTGAGTTGTTCTGGCTCAAATATGAAGGCAAACCCACTTTCCTTTCAGTATTTTGCTGCATTTGGCAGAAATCAGCTCATTCGGCCTGAAAATGCTTTTAAGCGCATAAAAACTTACACTCTTGATTTCTGGCAAAATAAAAGCTGTTGCAATGATATTTCCATGCTGAACTGAGTTGTTCTGGCTCAAATATGAAGGCAAACCCACTTTCCTTTCAGTATTTTGCTGTATTTGGCAGAAATCAGCTAATTCGGCCTGAAAATGCTTTTAAGCGCATAAAAACTTACACTCTTGATTTCTGGCTAAATAAAAGCTGTTGCAATGATATTTACATGCTGAACTGAGTTGTTCTGGCTCAAATATGAAGGCAAACCCACTTTCCTTTCAGTATTTTGCTGCATTTGGCAGAAACAGGCATATTTTCTCATTCGGCCTGAAAATGCTTTTAAGCGCATAAACACTTACACTCTTGATTTCTGGCTAAATAAAAGCTGTTGCAATGATATTTCCATGCTAAACTGAGTTGTTCTGGGTCAAATATGAAGGCAAACCCACTTTCCTTTCAGTATTTTGCTGCATTTGGCAGAAACAGGCATATTTGCACATTCGGCCTGAAAATGCTTTTAAGCGCATAAAAACTTACGCTCTTGATTTCTGGCTAAATAAAAGCTGTTGCAATGATATTTCCATGCTGAACTGAGTTGTTCTGTGTCAGATATGAAGGCAAACCCACTTTCCTTTCAGTATTTTGCTGCATTTGGCAGAAATCAGATCATTCGGCCTGAAAATGCTTTTAAGCGCATAAAAACTTACACTCTTGATTTCTGGCTAAATAAAAGCTGTTGCAATGATATTTCCATGCTGAACTGAGTTTTTCTGGCTCAAATATGAAGGCAAACCCACTTTCCTTTCAGTATTTTGCTGCATTTGGCAGAAACAGGCATATTTGCTCATTCGGCCTGAAAATGCTTTTAAGCGCATAAAAACGTACACTCTTGATTTCTGGCTAAATAAAAGCTGTTGCAATGATATTTCCATGCTGAACTGAGTTGTTCTGGCTCAAATATGAAGGCAAACCCACTTTCCTTTCAGTATTTTGCTGCATTTGGCAGAAATCAGCTCATTCGGCCTGAATATGCTTTTAAGCGCATAAAAACTTACACTTTTGATTTCTGGCAAAATAAAAGCTGTTGCAATGATATTTCCATGCTGAACTGAGTTGTTCTGGCTCAAATATGAAGGCAAACCCACTTTCCTTTCAGTATTTTGCTGCATTTGGCAGAAACAGGCATATTTGCTCATTCGGCCTAAAAATGCTTTTAAGCGCATAAAAACTTACACTCTTGATTTCTGGCTAAATAAAAGCTGTTGCAATGATATTTCCATGCTGAACTGAGTTGTTCTGGCTCAAATATGAAGGCAAACCCACTTTCCTTTCAGTATTTTGCTGCATTTGGCAGAAACAGGCATATTTGCTCATTCGGCCTGAAAATGCTTTTAAGCGCATAAACCCTTACACTCTTGATTTCTGGCTAAATAAAAGCTGTTGCAAAGATATTTCCATGCTGAACTGAGTTGTTCTGGGTCAAATATGAAGGCAAACCCACTTTCCTTTCAGTATTTTGCTGCATTTGGCAGAAACAGGCATATTTGCTCATTCGGCCTAAAAATGCTTTTAAGCGCATAAAAACTTACACTCTTGATTTCTGGCTAATTAAAAGCTGTTGCAATGATATTTCCATGCTGAACTGAGTTGTTCTGGTTCAAATATGAAGGCAAACCCACTTTCCTTTCAGTATTTTGCTGCATTTGGCAGAAACAGGCATATTTGCTCATTCGGCCTGAAAATGATTTTAAGCGCATAAAAACTTACACTCTTGATTTCTGGCTAAATAAAAGCTGTTGCAATGATATTTCCATGCTGAACTGAGTTGGTCTGCGTCAAATATGAAGGCAAACCCACTTTCCTTTCAGTATTTTGCTGCATTTGGCAGAAACAAGCATATTTGCTCATTCGGCCTGAAAATGCTTTTAAGCGCATAAAAACTTACACTCTTGATTTCTGGCTAAATAAAAGCTGTTGCAATGATATTTCCATGCTGAACTGAGTTGTTCTGGCTCAAATATGAAGGCAAACCCACTTTACTTTCAGTATTTTGCTGCATTTGGCAGAAACAGGCATATTTGCTCATTCGGCCTAAAAATGCTTTTAAGCGCATAAAAACTTACACTCTTGATTTCTGGCTAAATAAAAGCTGTTGCAATGATATTTCCATGCTGAACTGAGTTGTTCTGGCTCAAATATGAAGGCAAACCCACTTTCCTTTCAGTATTTTGCTGCATTTGGCAGAAATCAGCTCATTCGGCCTGAAAATGCTTTTAAGCGCATAAAAACTTACACTCTTGATTTCTGGCTAAATAAAAGCTGTTGCAATGATATTTCCATGCTGAACTGAGTTGTTCTGGGTCAAATATGAAGGCAAACCCACTTTCCTTTCAGTATTTTGCTGCATTTGGCAGAAACAGGCATATTTTCTCATTCGGCCTGAAAATGCTTTTAAGCGCATAAAAACTTACACTCTTGATTTCTGGCTAAATAAAAGCTGTTGCAATGATATTTCTATGCTGAACTGAGTTGTTCTGGCTCAAATATGAAGGCAAACCCACTTTCCTTTCAGTATTTTGCTGCATTTGGCAGAAACAGGCATATTTGCTCATTCGGCCTGAAAATGCTTTTAAGCGCATAAAAACTTACACTCTTGATTTCTGGCTAAATAAAAGCTGTTGCAATGATATTTCCATGCTGAACTGAGTTGTTCTGGCTCAAATATGAAGGCAAACCCACTTTCCTTTCAGTATTTTGCTGCATTTGGCAGAAACAGGCATATTTGCTCATTCGGCCTAAAAATGCTTTTAAGCGCATAAAAACTTACACTTTTGATTTCTGGCTAAATAAAAGCTGTTGCAATGATATTTCCATGCTGAACTGAGTTGTTCTGGCTCAAATATGAAGGCAAACCCACTTTCCTTTCAGTATTTTGCTGCATTTGGCAGAAACAGGCATATTTGCTCATTCGGCCTGAAAATGCTTTTAAGCGCATAAAAACTTACACTCTTGATTTCTGGCTAAATAAAAGCTGTTGCAATGATATTTCCATGCTGAACTGAGTTGTTCTGGCTCAAATATGAAGGCAAACCCACTTTCCTTTCAGTATTTTGCTGCATTTGGCAGAAACATGCATATTTGCTCATTCGGCCTGAAAATGCTTTTAAGTGCATAAAAACTTACACTCTTGATTTCTGGTTAAATAAAAGCTGTTGCAATGATATTTCCATGCTGAACTGAGTTGTTCTGGCTCAAATATGAAGGCAAACCCACTTTCCTTTCAGTATTTTGCTGCATTTGGCAGAAACAGGCATATTTGCTCATTCGGCCTGAAAATGCTTTTAAGCGCATAAAAACTTACACTCTTGATTTCTGGCTAAATAAAAGCTGTTGCAATGATATTTCCATGCTGAACTGAGTTGTTCTGGCTCAAATATGAAGGCAAACCCACTTTCCTTTCAGTATTTTGCTGCATTTGGCAGAAACAGGCATATTTGCTCATTTGGCCTGAAAATGCTTTTAAGCGCATAAAAACTTACACTCTTGATTTCTGGCTAAATAAAAGCTGTTGCAATGATATTTCCATGCTGAACTGAGTTGTTCTGGCTCAAATATGAAGGCAAACCCACTTTCCTTTCAGTATTTTGCTGCATTTGGCAGAAATCAGCTCATTCGGCCTGAATATGCTTTTAAGCGCATAAAAACTTACACTTTTGATTTCTGGCAAAATAAAAGCTGTTGCAATGATATTTCCATGCTGAACTGAGTTGTTCTGGCTCAAATATGAAGGCAAACCCACTTTCCTTTCAGTATTTTGCTGCATTTGGCAGAAATCAGCTCATTCGGCCTGAATATGCTTTTAAGCGCATAAAAACTTACACTTTTGATTTCTGGCAAAATAAAAGCTGTTGCAATGATATTTCCATGCTGAACTGAGTTGTTCTGGCTCAAATATGAAGGCAAACCCACTTTCCTTTCAGTATTTTGCTGTATTTGGCAGAAATCAGCTAATTCGGCCTGAAAATGCTTTTAAGCGCATAAAAACTTACACTCTTGATTTCTGGCTAAATAAAAGCTGTTGCAATGATATTTACATGCTGAACTGAGTTGTTCTGGCTCAAATATGAAGGCAAACCCACTTTCCTTTCAGTATTTTGCTGCATTTGGCAGAAACAGGCATATTTTCTCATTCGGCCTGAAAATGCTTTTAAGCGCATAAACACTTACACTCTTGATTTCTGGCTAAATAAAAGCTGTTGCAATGATATTTCCATGCTAAACTGAGTTGTTCTGGGTCAAATATGAAGGCAAACCCACTTTCCTTTCAGTATTTTGCTGCATTTGGCAGAAACAGGCATATTTGCACATTCGGCCTGAAAATGCTTTTAAGCGCATAAAAACTTACGCTCTTGATTTCTGGCTAAATAAAAGCTGTTGCAATGATATTTCCATGCTGAACTGAGTTGTTCTGTGTCAGATATGAAGGCAAACCCACTTTCCTTTCAGTATTTTGCTGCATTTGGCAGAAATCAGATCATTCGGCCTGAAAATGCTTTTAAGCGCATAAAAACTTACACTCTTGATTTCTGGCTATATAAAAGCTGTTGCAATGATATTTCCATGCTGAACTGAGTTGTTCTGGCTCAAATATGAAGGCAAACCCACTTTCCTTTCAGTATTTTGCTGCATTTGGCAGAAACAGGCATATTTGCTCATTCGGCCTGAAAATGCTTTTAAGCGCATAAAAACGTACACTCTTGATTTCTGGCTAAATAAAAGCTGTTGCAATGATATTTCCATGCTGAACTGAGTTGTTCTGGCTCAAATATGAAGGCAAACCCACTTTCCTTTCAGTATTTTGCTGTTTTGGCAGAAATCAGCTCATTCGGCCTGAATATGCTTTTAAGCGCATAAAAACTTACACTTTTGATTTCTGGCAAAATAAAAGCTGTTGCAATGATATTTCCATGCTGAACTGAGTTGTTCTGGCTCAAATATGAAGGCAAACCCACTTTCCTTTCAGTATTTTGCTGCATTTGGCAGAAACAGGCATATTTGCTCATTCGGCCTGAAAATGCTTTTAAGCGCATAAACCCTTACACTCTTGATTTCTGGCTAAATAAAAGCTGTTGCAATGATATTTCCATGCTGAACTGAGTTGTTCTGGGTCAAATATGAAGGCAAACCCACTTTCCTTTCAGTATTTTGCTGCATTTGGCAGAAACAGGCATATTTTCTCATTCGGCCTGAAAATGCTTTTAAGCGCATAAACACTTACACTCTTGATTTCTGGCTAAATAAAAGCTGTTGCAATGATATTTCCATGCTAAACTGAGTTGTTCTGGGTCAAATATGAAGGCAAACCCACTTTCCTTTCAGTATTTTGCTGCATTTGGCAGAAACAGGCATATTTGCACATTCGGCCTGAAAATGCTTTTAAGCGCATAAAAACTTACGCTCTTGATTTCTGGCTAAATAAAAGCTGTTGCAATGATATTTCCATGCTGAACTGAGTTGTTCTGTGTCAGATATGAAGGCAAACCCACTTTCCTTTCAGTATTTTGCTGCATTTGGCAGAAATCAGATCATTCGGCCTGAAAATGCTTTTAAGCGCATAAAAACTTACACTCTTGATTTCTGGCTAAATAAAAGCTGTTGCAATGATATTTCCATGCTGAACTGAGTTGTTCTGGTTCAAATATGAAGGCAAACCCACTTTCCTTTCAGTATTTTGCTGCATTTGGCAGATACAGGCATATTTGCTCATTCGGCCTGAAAATGCTTTTAAGCGCATAAAAACGTACACTCTTGATTTCTGGCTAAATAAAAGCTGTTGCAATGATATTTCCATGCTGAACTGAGTTGGTCTGGGTCAAATATGAAGGCAAACCCACTTTCCTTTCAGTATTTTGCTGCATTTGGCAGAAACAGGCATATTTGCTCATTCGGCCTGAAAATGCTTTTAAGCGCATAAAAACTTACACTCTTGATTTCTGGCTAAATAAAAGCTGTTGCAATGATATTTCCATGCTGAACTGAGTTGTTCTGGCTCAAATATGAAGGCAAACCCACTTTCCTTTCAGTATTTTGCTGCATTTGGCAGAAACAGGCATATTTGCTCATTCGGCCTGAAAATGCTTTTAAGCGCATAAAAACTTACACTCTTGATTTCTGGCTAAATAAAAGCTGTTGCAATGATATTTCCATGCTGAACTGAGTTGTTCTGGCTCAAATATGAAGGCAAACCCACTTTCCTTTCAGTATTTTGCTGTATTTGGCAGAAATCAGCTAATTCGGCCTGAAAATGCTTTTAAGCGCATAAACACTTACACTCTTGATTTCTGGCTAAATAAAAGCTGTTGCAATGATATTTCCATGCTGAACTGAGTTGTTCTGGCTCAAATATGAAGGCAAACCCACTTTCCTTTCAGTATTTTGCTGCATTTGGCAGAAACAGGCATATTTGCTCATTCGGCCTGAAAATGCTTTTAAGCGCATAAAAACTTACACTCTTGATTTCTGGCTAAATAAAAGCTGTTGCAATGATATTTCCATGCTGAACTGAGTTGTTCTGGCTCAAATATGAAGGCAAACCCACTTTCCTTTCAGTATTTTGCTGTATTTGGCAGAAATCAGCTCATTCGGTCTGAAAATGCTTTTAAGCGCATAAAAACGTACACTCTTGATTTCTGGCTAAATAAAAGCTGTTGCAATGATATTTCCATGCTGAACTGAGTTGTTCTGGCTCAAATATGAAGGCAAACCCACTTTCCTTTCAGTATTTTGCTGCATTTGGCAGAAACAGGCATATTTGCTCATTCGGCCTAAAAATGCTTTTAAGCGCATAAAAACTTACACTCTTGATTTCTGGCTAAATAAAAGCTGTTGCAATGATATTTCCATGCTGAACTGAGTTGTTCTGGGTCAAATATGAAGGCAAACCCACTTTCCTTTCAGTATTTTGCTGCATTTGGCAGAAATCAGCTCATTCGGCCTGAAAATGCTTTTAAGCGCATAAAAACTTACACTCTTGATTTCTGGCTAAATAAAAGCTGTTGCAATGATATTTCCATGCTGAACTGAGTTGTTCTGGCTCAAATATGAAGGCAAACCCACTTTCCTTTCAGTATTTTGCTGCATTTGGCAGAAACAGGCATATTTGCTCATTCGGCCTGAAAATGCTTTTAAGCGCATAAACACTTACACTCTTGATTTCTGGCTAAATAAAAGCTGTTGCAATGATATTTCCATGCTGAACTGAGTTGTTCTGGCTCAAATATGAAGGCAAACCCACTTTCCTTTCAGTATTTTGCTGCATTTGGCAGAAACAGGCATATTTGCTCATTCGGCCTGAAAATGCTTTTAAGCGCATAAAAACTTACACTCTTGATTTCTGGCTAAATAAAAGCTGTTGCAATGATATTTCCATGCTGAACTGAGTTGTTCTGGCTCAAATATGAAGGCAAACCCACTTTCCTTTCAGTATTTTGCTGTATTTGGCAGAAATCAGCTCATTCGGCCTGAAAATGCTTTTAAGCGCATAAAAACGTACACTCTTGATTTCTGGCTAAATAAAAGCTGTTGCAATGATATTTCCATGCTGAACTGAGTTGTTCTGGCTCAAATATGAAGGCAAACCCACTTTCCTTTCAGTATTTTGCTGCATTTGGCAGAAACAGGCATATTTGCTCATTCGGCCTAAAAATGCTTTTAAGCGCATAAAAACTTACACTCTTGATTTCTGGCTAAATAAAAGCTGTTGCAATGATATTTCCATGCTGAACTGAGTTGTTCTGGCTCAAATATGAAGGCAAACCCACTTTCCTTTCAGTATTTTGCTGCATTTGGCAGAAACAGGCATATTTGCTCATTCGGCCTGAAAATGCTTTTAAGCGCATAAAAACTTACACTCTTGATTTCTGGCTAAATAAAAGCTGTTGCAATGATATTTCCATGCTGAAGTGAGTTGTTCTGGCTCAAATATGAAGGCAAACCCACTTTCCTTTCAGTATTTTGCTGCATTTGGCAGAAACAGGCATATTTGCTCATTCGGCCTAAAAATGCTTTTAAGCGCATAAAAACTTACACTCTTGATTTCTGGCTAAATAAAAGCTGTTGCAATGATATTTCCATGCTGAACTGAGTTGTTCTGGCTCAAATATGAAGGCAAACCCACTTTCCTTTCAGTATTTTGCTGCATTTGGCAGAAACAGGCATATTTGCTCATTCGGCCTGAAAATGCTTTTAAGCGCATAAAAACTTACACTCTTGATTTCTGGCTAAATAAAAGCTGTTGCAATGATATTTCCATGCTGAACTGAGTTGTTCTGGCTCAAATATGAAGGCAAACCCACTTTCCTTTCAGTATTTTGCTGCATTTGGCAGAAATCAGCTCATTCGGCCTGAAAATGCTTTTAAGCGCATAAAAACTTACACTCTTGATTTCTGGCTAAATAAAAGCTGTTGCAATGATATTTCCATGCTGAACTGAGTTGTTCTGGCTCAAATATGAAGGCAAACCCACTTTCCTTTCAGTATTTTGCTGCATTTGGCAGAAACAGGCATATTTGCTCATTCGGCCTGAAAATGCTTTTAAGCGCATAAAAACTTACACTCTTGATTTCTGGCTAAATAAAAGCTGTTGCAATGATATTTCCATGCTGAACTGAGTTGTTCTGGCTCAAATATGAAGGCAAACCCACTTTCCTTTCAGTATTTTGCTGCATTTGGCAGAAACAGGCATATTTGCTCATTCGGCCTGAAAATGCTTTTAAGCGCATAAAAACTTACACTCTTGATTTCTGGCTAAATAAAAGCTGTTGCAATGATATTTCCATGCTGAACTGAGTTGTTCTGGCTCAAATATGAAGGCAAACCCACTTTCCTTTCAGTATTTTGCTGCATTTGGCAGAAACAGGCATATTTGCTCATTCGGCCTGAAAATGCTTTTAAGTGCATAAAAACTTACACTCTTGATTTCTGGCTAAATAAAAGCTGTTGCAATGATATTTCCATGCTGAACTGAGTTGTTCTGGCTCAAATATGAAGGCAAACCCACTTTCCTTTCAGTATTTTGCTGCATTTGGCAGAAACAGGCATATTTGCTCATTCGGCCTGAAAATGCTTTTAAGCGCATAAAAACTTACACTCTTGATTTCTGGCTAAATAAAAGCTGTTGCAATGATATTTCCATGCTGAACTGAGTTGTTCTGGCTCAAATATGAAGGCAAACCCACTTTCCTTTCAGTATTTTGCTGCATTTGGCAGAAACAGGCATATTTGCTCATTTGGCCTGAAAATGCTTTTAAGCGCATAAAAACTTACACTCTTGATTTCTGGCTAAATAAAAGCTGTTGCAATGATATTTCCATGCTGAACTGAGTTGTTCTGGCTCAAATATGAAGGCAAACCCACTTTCCTTTCAGTATTTTGCTGCATTTGGCAGAAATCAGCTCATTCGGCCTGAATATGCTTTTAAGCGCATAAAAACTTACACTTTTGATTTCTGGCAAAATAAAAGCTGTTGCAATGATATTTCCATGCTGAACTGAGTTGTTCTGGCTCAAATATGAAGGCAAACCCACTTTCCTTTCAGTATTTTGCTGTATTTGGCAGAAATCAGCTAATTCGGCCTGAAAATGCTTTTAAGCGCATAAACACTTACACTCTTGATTTCTGGCTAAATAAAAGCTGTTGCAATGATATTTCCATGCTAAACTGAGTTGTTCTGGGTCAAATATGAAGGCAAACCCACTTTCCTTTCAGTATTTTGCTGCATTTGGCAGAAACAGGCATATTTGCTCATTCGGCCTGAAAATGCTTTTAAGCGCATAAAAACTTACACTCTTGATTTCTGGCTAAATAAAAGCTGTTGCAATGATATTTCCATGCTGAACTGAGTTGTTCTGGCTCAAATATGAAGGCAAACCCACTTTCCTTTCAGTATTTTGCTGCATTTGGCAGAAACAGGCATATTTGCTCATTTGGCCTGAAAATGCTTTTAAGCGCATAAAAACTTACACTCTTGATTTCTGGCTAAATAAAAGCTGTTGCAATGATATTTCCATGCTGAACTGAGTTGTTCTGGCTCAAATATGAAGGCAAACCCACTTTCCTTTCAGTATTTTGCTGCATTTGGCAGAAATCAGCTCATTCGGCCTGAATATGCTTTTAAGCGCATAAAAACTTACACTTTTGATTTCTGGCAAAATAAAAGCTGTTGCAATGATATTTCCATGCTGAACTGAGTTGTTCTGGCTCAAATATGAAGGCAAACCCACTTTCCTTTCAGTATTTTGCTGTATTTGGCAGAAATCAGCTAATTCGGCCTGAAAATGCTTTTAAGCGCATAAACACTTACACTCTTGATTTCTGGCTAAATAAAAGCTGTTGCAATGATATTTCCATGCTAAACTGAGTTGTTCTGGGTCAAATATGAAGGCAAACCCACTTTCCTTTCAGTATTTTGCTGCATTTGGCAGAAACAGGCATATTTGCACATTCGGCCTGAAAATGCTTCTAAGCGCATAAAAACTTACGCTCTTGATTTCTGGCTAAAAAAAAGCTGTTGCAATGATATTTCCATGCTGAACTGAGTTGTTCTGTGTCAGATATGAAGGCAAACCCACTTTCCTTTCAGTATTTTGCTGCATTTGGCAGAAATCAGATCATTCGGCCTGAAAATGCTTTTAAGCGCATAAAAACTTACGCTCTTGATTTCTGGCTAAATAAAAGCTGTTGCAATGATATTTCCATGCTGAACTGAGTTTTTCTGGCTCAAATATGAAGGCAAACCCACTTTCCTTTCAGTATTTTGCTGCATTTGGCAGAAACAGGCATATTTGCTCATTCGGCCTGAAAATGCTTTTAAGCGCATAAAAACTTACACTCTTGATTTCTGGCTATATAAAAGCTGTTGCAATGATATTTCCATGCTGAACTGAGTTGTTCTGGCTCAAATATGAAGGCAAACCCACTTTCCTTTCAGTATTTTGCTGCATTTGGCAGAAACAGGCATATTTGCTCATTCGGCCTGAAAATGCTTTTAAGCGCATAAAAACGTACACTCTTGATTTCTGGCTAAATAAAAGCTGTTGCAATGATATTTCCATGCTGAACTGAGTTGTTCTGGCTCAAATATGAAGGCAAACCCACTTTCCTTTCAGTATTTTGCTGCATTTGGCAGAAACAGGCATATTTGCTCATTCGGCCTAAAAATGCTTTTAAGCGCATAAAAACTTACACTCTTGATTTCTGGCTAAATAAAAGCTGTTGCAATGATATTTCCATGCTGAACTGAGTTGTTCTGGCTCAAATATGAAGGCAAACCCACTTTCCTTTCAGTATTTTGCTGCATTTGGCAGAAATCAGCTCATTCGGCCTGAAAATGCTTTTAAGCGCATAAAAACGTACACTCTTGATTTCTGGCTAAATAAAAGCTGTTGCAATGATATTTCCATGCTGAACTGAGTTGTTCTGGCTCAAATATGAAGGCAAACCCACTTTCCTTTCAGTATTTTGCTGCATTTGGCAGAAACAGGCATATTTGCTCATTCGGCCTGAAAATGCTTTTAAGCGCATAAAAACTTACACTCTTGATTTCTGGCTAAATAAAAGCTGTTGCAATGATATTTCCATGCTGAACTGAGTTGTTCTGGCTCAAATATGAAGGCAAACCCACTTTCCTTTCAGTATTTTGCTGTATTTGGCAGAAATCAGCTCATTCGGTCTGAAAATGCTTTTAAGCGCATAAAAACGTACACTCTTGATTTCTGGCTAAATAAAAGCTGTTGCAATGATATTTCCATGCTGAACTGAGTTGTTCTGGCTCAAATATGAAGGCAAACCCACTTTCCTTTCAGTATTTTGCTGCATTTGGCAGAAACAGGCATATTTGCTCATTCGGCCTAAAAATGCTTTTAAGCGCATAAAAACTTACACTCTTGATTTCTGGCTAAATAAAAGCTGTTGCAATGATATTTCCATGCTGAACTGAGTTGTTCTGGGTCAAATATGAAGGCAAACCCACTTTCCTTTCAGTATTTTGCTGCATTTGGCAGAAATCAGCTCATTCGGCCTGAAAATGCTTTTAAGCGCATAAAAACTTACACTCTTGATTTCTGGCTAAATAAAAGCTGTTGCAATGATATTTCCATGCTGAACTGAGTTGTTCTGGCTCAAATATGAAGGCAAACCCACTTTCCTTTCAGTATTTTGCTGCATTTGGCAGAAACAGGCATATTTGCTCATTCGGCCTGAAAATGCTTTTAAGCGCATAAAAACTTACACTCTTGATTTCTGGCTAAATAAAAGCTGTTGCAATAATATTTCCATGCTGAACTGAGTTGTTCTGGCTCAAATATGAAGGCAAACCCACTTTCCTTTCAGTATTTTGCTGTATTTGGCAGAAATCAGCTCATTCGGCCTGAAAATGCTTTTAAGCGCATAAAAACGTACACTCTTGATTTCTGGCTAAATAAAAGCTGTTGCAATGATATTTCCATGCTGAACTGAGTTGTTCTGGCTCAAATATGAAGGCAAACCCACTTTCCTTTCAGTATTTTGCTGCATTTGGCAGAAACAGGCATATTTGCTCATTCGGCCTAAAAATGCTTTTAAGCGCATAAAAACTTACACTCTTGATTTCTGGCTAAATAAAAGCTGTTGCAATGATATTTCCATGCTGAACTGAGTTGTTCTGGCTCAAATATGAAGGCAAACCCACTTTCCTTTCAGTATTTTGCTGCATTTGGCAGAAACAGGCATATTTGCTCATTCGGCCTGAAAATGCTTTTAAGCGCATAAAAACTTACACTCTTGATTTCTGGCTAAATAAAAGCTGTTGCAATGATATTTCCATGCTGAAGTGAGTTGTTCTGGCTCAAATATGAAGGCAAACCCACTTTCCTTTCAGTATTTTGCTGCATTTGGCAGAAACAGGCATATTTGCTCATTCGGCCTAAAAATGCTTTTAAGCGCATAAAAACTTACACTCTTGATTTCTGGCTAAATAAAAGCTGTTGCAATGATATTTCCATGCTGAACTGAGTTGTTCTGGCTCAAATATGAAGGCAAACCCACTTTCCTTTCAGTATTTTGCTGCATTTGGCAGAAACAGGCATATTTGCTCATTCGGCCTGAAAATGCTTTTAAGCGCATAAAAACTTACACTCTTGATTTCTGGCTAAATAAAAGCTGTTGCAATGATATTTCCATGCTGAACTGAGTTGTTCTGGCTCAAATATGAAGGCAAACCCACTTTCCTTTCAGTATTTTGCTGCATTTGGCAGAAATCAGCTCATTCGGCCTGAAAATGCTTTTAAGCGCATAAAAACTTACACTCTTGATTTCTGGCTAAATAAAAGCTGTTGCAATGATATTTCCATGCTGAACTGAGTTGTTCTGGCTCAAATATGAAGGCAAACCCACTTTCCTTTCAGTATTTTGCTGCATTTGGCAGAAACAGGCATATTTGCTCATTCGGCCTGAAAATGCTTTTAAGCGCATAAAAACTTACACTCTTGATTTCTGGCTAAATAAAAGCTGTTGCAATGATATTTCCATGCTGAACTGAGTTGTTCTGGCTCAAATATGAAGGCAAACCCACTTTCCTTTCAGTATTTTGCTGCATTTGGCAGAAACAGGCATATTTGCTCATTCGGCCTGAAAATGCTTTTAAGCGCATAAAAACTTACACTCTTGATTTCTGGCTAAATAAAAGCTGTTGCAATGATATTTCCATGCTGAACTGAGTTGTTCTGGGTCAAATATGAAGGCAAACCCACTTTCCTTTCAGTATTTTGCTGCATTTGGCAGAAATCAGCTCATTCGGCCTGAAAATGCTTTTAAGCGCATAAAAACTTACACTCTTGATTTCTGGCTAAATAAAAGCTGTTGCAATGATATTTCCATGCTGAACTGAGTTGTTCTGGCTCAAATATGAAGGCAAACCCACTTTCCTTTCAGTATTTTGCTGCATTTGGCAGAAACAGGCATATTTGCTCATTCGGCCTGAAAATGCTTTTAAGCGCATAAAAACTTACACTCTTGATTTCTGGCTAAATAAAAGCTGTTGCAATAATATTTCCATGCTGAACTGAGTTGTTCTGGCTCAAATATGAAGGCAAACCCACTTTCCTTTCAGTATTTTGCTGTATTTGGCAGAAATCAGCTCATTCGGCCTGAAAATGCTTTTAAGCGCATAAAAACGTACACTCTTGATTTCTGGCTAAATAAAAGCTGTTGCAATGATATTTCCATGCTGAACTGAGTTGTTCTGGCTCAAATATGAAGGCAAACCCACTTTCCTTTCAGTATTTTGCTGCATTTGGCAGAAACAGGCATATTTGCTCATTCGGCCTAAAAATGCTTTTAAGCGCATAAAAACTTACACTCTTGATTTCTGGCTAAATAAAAGCTGTTGCAATGATATTTCCATGCTGAACTGAGTTGTTCTGGCTCAAATATGAAGGCAAACCCACTTTCCTTTCAGTATTTTGCTGCATTTGGCAGAAACAGGCATATTTGCTCATTCGGCCTGAAAATGCTTTTAAGCGCATAAAAACTTACACTCTTGATTTCTGGCTAAATAAAAGCTGTTGCAATGATATTTCCATGCTGAAGTGAGTTGTTCTGGCTCAAATATGAAGGCAAACCCACTTTCCTTTCAGTATTTTGCTGCATTTGGCAGAAACAGGCATATTTGCTCATTCGGCCTAAAAATGCTTTTAAGCGCATAAAAACTTACACTCTTGATTTCTGGCTAAATAAAAGCTGTTGCAATGATATTTCCATGCTGAACTGAGTTGTTCTGGCTCAAATATGAAGGCAAACCCACTTTCCTTTCAGTATTTTGCTGCATTTGGCAGAAACAGGCATATTTGCTCATTCGGCCTGAAAATGCTTTTAAGCGCATAAAAACTTACACTCTTGATTTCTGGCTAAATAAAAGCTGTTGCAATGATATTTCCATGCTGAACTGAGTTGTTCTGGCTCAAATATGAAGGCAAACCCACTTTCCTTTCAGTATTTTGCTGCATTTGGCAGAAATCAGCTCATTCGGCCTGAAAATGCTTTTAAGCGCATAAAAACTTACACTCTTGATTTCTGGCTAAATAAAAGCTGTTGCAATGATATTTCCATGCTGAACTGAGTTGTTCTGGCTCAAATATGAAGGCAAACCCACTTTCCTTTCAGTATTTTGCTGCATTTGGCAGAAACAGGCATATTTGCTCATTCGGCCTGAAAATGCTTTTAAGCGCATAAAAACTTACACTCTTGATTTCTGGCTAAATAAAAGCTGTTGCAATGATATTTCCATGCTGAACTGAGTTGTTCTGGCTCAAATATGAAGGCAAACCCACTTTCCTTTCAGTATTTTGCTGCATTTGGCAGAAACAGGCATATTTGCTCATTCGGCCTGAAAATGCTTTTAAGCGCATAAAAACTTACACTCTTGATTTCTGGCTAAATAAAAGCTGTTGCAATGATATTTCCATGCTGAACTGAGTTGTTCTGGCTCAAATATGAAGGCAAACCCACTTTCCTTTCAGTATTTTGCTGCATTTGGCAGAAACAGGCATATTTGCTCATTCGGCCTGAAAATGCTTTTAAGTGCATAAAAACTTACACTCTTGATTTCTGGCTAAATAAAAGCTGTTGCAATGATATTTCCATGCTGAACTGAGTTGTTCTGGCTCAAATATGAAGGCAAACCCACTTTCCTTTCAGTATTTTGCTGCATTTGGCAGAAACAGGCATATTTGCTCATTCGGCCTGAAAATGCTTTTAAGCGCATAAAAACTTACACTCTTGATTTCTGGCTAAATAAAAGCTGTTGCAATGATATTTCCATGCTGAACTGAGTTGTTCTGGCTCAAATATGAAGGCAAACCCACTTTCCTTTCAGTATTTTGCTGCATTTGGCAGAAACAGGCATATTTGCTCATTTGGCCTGAAAATGCTTTTAAGCGCATAAAAACTTACACTCTTGATTTCTGGCTAAATAAAAGCTGTTGCAATGATATTTCCATGCTGAACTGAGTTGTTCTGGCTCAAATATGAAGGCAAACCCACTTTCCTTTCAGTATTTTGCTGCATTTGGCAGAAATCAGCTCATTCGGCCTGAATATGCTTTTAAGCGCATAAAAACTTACACTTTTGATTTCTGGCAAAATAAAAGCTGTTGCAATGATATTTCCATGCTGAACTGAGTTGTTCTGGCTCAAATATGAAGGCAAACCCACTTTCCTTTCAGTATTTTGCTGTATTTGGCAGAAATCAGCTAATTCGGCCTGAAAATGCTTTTAAGCGCATAAACACTTACACTCTTGATTTCTGGCTAAATAAAAGCTGTTGCAATGATATTTCCATGCTAAACTGAGTTGTTCTGGGTCAAATATGAAGGCAAACCCACTTTCCTTTCAGTATTTTGCTGCATTTGGCAGAAACAGGCATATTTGCTCATTCGGCCTGAAAATGCTTTTAAGCGCATAAAAACTTACACTCTTGATTTCTGGCTAAATAAAAGCTGTTGCAATGATATTTCCATGCTGAACTGAGTTGTTCTGGCTCAAATATGAAGGCAAACCCACTTTCCTTTCAGTATTTTGCTGCATTTGGCAGAAACAGGCATATTTGCTCATTTGGCCTGAAAATGCTTTTAAGCGCATAAAAACTTACACTCTTGATTTCTGGCTAAATAAAAGCTGTTGCAATGATATTTCCATGCTGAACTGAGTTGTTCTGGCTCAAATATGAAGGCAAACCCACTTTCCTTTCAGTATTTTGCTGCATTTGGCAGAAATCAGCTCATTCGGCCTGAATATGCTTTTAAGCGCATAAAAACTTACACTTTTGATTTCTGGCAAAATAAAAGCTGTTGCAATGATATTTCCATGCTGAACTGAGTTGTTCTGGCTCAAATATGAAGGCAAACCCACTTTCCTTTCAGTATTTTGCTGTATTTGGCAGAAATCAGCTAATTCGGCCTGAAAATGCTTTTAAGCGCATAAACACTTACACTCTTGATTTCTGGCTAAATAAAAGCTGTTGCAATGATATTTCCATGCTAAACTGAGTTGTTCTGGGTCAAATATGAAGGCAAACCCACTTTCCTTTCAGTATTTTGCTGCATTTGGCAGAAACAGGCATATTTGCACATTCGGCCTGAAAATGCTTCTAAGCGCATAAAAACTTACGCTCTTGATTTCTGGCTAAAAAAAAGCTGTTGCAATGATATTTCCATGCTGAACTGAGTTGTTCTGTGTCAGATATGAAGGCAAACCCACTTTCCTTTCAGTATTTTGCTGCATTTGGCAGAAATCAGATCATTCGGCCTGAAAATGCTTTTAAGCGCATAAAAACTTACGCTCTTGATTTCTGGCTAAATAAAAGCTGTTGCAATGATATTTCCATGCTGAACTGAGTTTTTCTGGCTCAAATATGAAGGCAAACCCACTTTCCTTTCAGTATTTTGCTGCATTTGGCAGAAACAGGCATATTTGCTCATTCGGCCTGAAAATGCTTTTAAGCGCATAAAAACTTACACTCTTGATTTCTGGCTATATAAAAGCTGTTGCAATGATATTTCCATGCTGAACTGAGTTGTTCTGGCTCAAATATGAAGGCAAACCCACTTTCCTTTCAGTATTTTGCTGCATTTGGCAGAAACAGGCATATTTGCTCATTCGGCCTGAAAATGCTTTTAAGCGCATAAAAACGTACACTCTTGATTTCTGGCTAAATAAAAGCTGTTGCAATGATATTTCCATGCTGAACTGAGTTGTTCTGGCTCAAATATGAAGGCAAACCCACTTTCCTTTCAGTATTTTGCTGCATTTGGCAGAAACAGGCATATTTGCTCATTCGGCCTAAAAATGCTTTTAAGCGCATAAAAACTTACACTCTTGATTTCTGGCTAAATAAAAGCTGTTGCAATGATATTTCCATGCTGAACTGAGTTGTTCTGGCTCAAATATGAAGGCAAACCCACTTTCCTTTCAGTATTTTGCTGCATTTGGCAGAAATCAGCTCATTCGGCCTGAAAATGCTTTTAAGCGCATAAAAACTTACACTCTTGATTTCTGGCTAAATAAAAGCTGTTGCAATGATATTTCCATGCTGAACTGAGTTGTTCTGGCTCAAATATGAAGGCAAACCCACTTTCCTTTCAGTATTTTGCTGCATTTGGCAGAAACAGGCATATTTGCTCATTCGGCCTGAAAATGCTTTTAAGCGCATAAAAACTTACACTCTTGATTTCTGGCTAAATAAAAGCTGTTGCAATGATATTTCCATGCTGAACTGAGTTGTTCTGGCTCAAATATGAAGGCAAACCCACTTTCCTTTCAGTATTTTGCTGCATTTGGCAGAAACAGGCATATTTGCTCATTCGGCCTGAAAATGCTTTTAAGCGCATAAAAACTTACACTCTTGATTTCTGGCTAAATAAAAGCTGTTGCAATGATATTTCCATGCTGAACTGAGTTGTTCTGGCTCAAATATGAAGGCAAACCCACTTTCCTTTCAGTATTTTGCTGCATTTGGCAGAAACAGGCATATTTGCTCATTCGGCCTGAAAATGCTTTTAAGTGCATAAAAACTTACACTCTTGATTTCTGGCTAAATAAAAGCTGTTGCAATGATATTTCCATGCTGAACTGAGTTGTTCTGGCTCAAATATGAAGGCAAACCCACTTTCCTTTCAGTATTTTGCTGCATTTGGCAGAAACAGGCATATTTGCTCATTCGGCCTGAAAATGCTTTTAAGCGCATAAAAACTTACACTCTTGATTTCTGGCTAAATAAAAGCTGTTGCAATGATATTTCCATGCTGAACTGAGTTGTTCTGGCTCAAATATGAAGGCAAACCCACTTTCCTTTCAGTATTTTGCTGCATTTGGCAGAAACAGGCATATTTGCTCATTTGGCCTGAAAATGCTTTTAAGCGCATAAAAACTTACACTCTTGATTTCTGGCTAAATAAAAGCTGTTGCAATGATATTTCCATGCTGAACTGAGTTGTTCTGGCTCAAATATGAAGGCAAACCCACTTTCCTTTCAGTATTTTGCTGCATTTGGCAGAAATCAGCTCATTCGGCCTGAATATGCTTTTAAGCGCATAAAAACTTACACTTTTGATTTCTGGCAAAATAAAAGCTGTTGCAATGATATTTCCATGCTGAACTGAGTTGTTCTGGCTCAAATATGAAGGCAAACCCACTTTCCTTTCAGTATTTTGCTGCATTTGGCAGAAACAGGCATATTTGCTCATTCGGCCTAAAAATGCTTTTAAGCGCATAAAAACTTACACTCTTGATTTCTGGCTAAATAAAAGCTGTTGCAATGATATTTCCATGCTGAACTGAGTTGTTCTGGCTCAAATATGAAGGCAAACCCACTTTCCTTTCAGTATTTTGCTGCATTTGGCAGAAACAGGCATATTTGCTCATTCGGCCTGAAAATGCTTTTAAGCGCATAAAAACTTACACTCTTGATTTCTGGCTAATTAAAAGCTGTTGCAATGATATTTCCATGCTGAACTGAGTTGTTCTGGGTCAAATATGAAGGCAAACCCACTTTCCTTTCAGTATTTTGCTGCATTTGGCAGAAACAGGCATATTTGCACATTCGGCCTGAAAATGCTTTTAAGCGCATAAAAACTTACGCTCTTGATTTCTGGCTAAATAAAAGCTGTTGCAATGATATTTCCATGCTGAACTGAGTTGTTCTGTGTCAGATATGAAGGCAAACCCACTTTCCTTTCAGTATTTTGCTGCATTTGGCAGAAATCAGATCATTCGGCCTGAAAATGCTTTTAAGCGCATAAAAACTTACACTCTTGATTTCTGGCTAAATAAAAGCTGTTGCAATGATATTTCCATGCTGAACTGAGTTGTTCTGGTTCAAATATGAAGGCAAACCCACTTTCCTTTCAGTATTTTGCTGCATTTGGCAGATACAGGCATACTTGCTCATTCGGCCTGAAAATGCTTTTAAGCGCATAAAAACGTACGCTCTTGATTTCTGGCTAAATAAAAGCTGTTGCAATGATATTTCCATGCTGAACTGAGTTGGTCTGGGTCAAATATGAAGGCAAACCCACTTTCCTTTCAGTATTTTGCTGCATTTGGCAGAAACAGGCATATTTGCTCATTCGGCCTGAAAATGCTTTTAAGCGCATAAAAACTTACACTCTTGATTTCTGGCTAAATAAAAGCTGTTGCAATGATATTTCCATGCTGAACTGAGTTGTTCTGGCTCAAATATGAAGGCAAACCCACTTTCCTTTCAGTATTTTGCTGCATTTGGCAGAAACAGGCATATTTGCTCATTCGGCCTGAAAATGCTTTTAAGCGCATAAAAACTTACACTCTTGATTTCTGGCTAAATAAAAGCTGTTGCAATGATATTTCCATGCTGAACTGAGTTGTTCTGGCTCAAATATGAAGGCAAACCCACTTTCCTTTCAGTATTTTGCTGCATTTGGCAGAAATCAGCTCATTCGGCCTGAAAATGCTTTTAAGCGCATAAAAACTTACACTCTTGATTTCTGGCTAAATAAAAGCTGTTGCAATGATATTTCCATGCTGAACTGAGTTGTTCTGGCTCAAATATGAAGGCAAACCCACTTTCCTTTCAGTATTTTGCTGTATTTGGCAGAAATCAGCTAATTCGGCCTGAAAATGCTTTTAAGCGCATAAACACTTACACTCTTGATTTCTGGCTAAATAAAAGCTGTTGCAATGATATTTCCATGCTGAACTGAGTTGTTCTGGCTCAAATATGAAGGCAAACCCACTTTCCTTTCAGTATTTTGCTGCATTTGGCAGAAACAGGCATATTTGCTCATTCGGCCTGAAAATGCTTTTAAGCGCATAAAAACTTACACTCTTGATTTCTGGCTAAATAAAAGCTGTTGCAATGATATTTCCATGCTGAACTGAGTTGTTCTGGCTCAAATATGAAGGCAAACCCACTTTCCTTTCAGTATTTTGCTGTATTTGGCAGAAATCAGCTAATTCGGCCTGAAAATGCTTTTAAGCGCATAAAAACTTACGCTCTTGATTTCTGGCTAAATAAAAGCTGTTGCAATGATATTTCCATGCTGAACTGAGTTGTTCTGTGTCAGATATGAAGGCAAACCCACTTTCCTTTCAGTATTTTGCTGCATTTGGCAGAAATCAGCTCATTCGGCCTGAAAATGCTTTTAAGCGCATAAAAACGTACACTCTTGATTTCTGGCTAAATAAAAGCTGTTGCAATGATATTTCCATGCTGAACTGAGTTGTTCTGTGTCAGATATGAAGGCAAACCCACTTTCCTTTCAGTATTTTGCTGCATTTGGCAGAAACAGGCATATTTGCTCATTTGGCCTGAAAATGCTTTTAAGCGCATAAAAACTTACACTCTTGATTTCTGGCTAAATAAAAGCTGTTGCGATGATATTTCCATGCTGAACTGAGTTGTTCTGGGTCAAATATGAAGGCAAACCCACTTTCCTTTCAGTATTTTGCTGCATTTGGCAGAAATCAGCTCATTAGGCCTGAAAATGCTTTTAAGCGCATAAAAACTTACGCTCTTGATTTCTGGCTAAATAAAAGCTGTTGCAATGATATTTCCATGCTGAACTGAGTTGTTCTGTGTCAGATATGAAGGCAAACCCACTTTCCTTTCAGTATTTTGCTGCATTTGGCAGAAATCAGCTCATTCGGCCTGAAAATGCTTTTAAGCGCATAAAAACGTACACTCTTGATTTCTGGCTAAATAAAAGCTGTTGCAATGATATTTCCATGCTGAACTGAGTTGTTCTGTGTCAGATATGAAGGCAAACCCACTTTCCTTTCAGTATTTTGCTGCATTTGGCAGAAACAGGCATATTTGCTCATTTGGCCTGAAAATGCTTTTAAGCGCATAAAAACTTACACTCTTGATTTCTGGCTAAATAAAAGCTGTTGCGATGATATTTCCATGCTGAACTGAGTTGTTCTGGCTCAAATATGAAGGCAAACCCACTTTCCTTTCAGTATTTTGCTGTATATGGCAGAAATCAGCTAATTCGGCCTGAAAATGCTTTTAAGCGCATAAAAACTTACACTCTTGATTTCTGGCTAAATAAAAGCTGTTGCAATGATATTTCTATGCTGAACTGAGTTGTTCTGGCTCAAATATGAAGGCAAACCCACTTTCCTTTCAGTATTTTGCTGCATTTGGCAGAAACAGGCATATTTGCTCATTCGGCCTGAAAATGCTTTTAAGCGCATAAAAACTTACACTCTTGATTTCTGGCTAAATAAAAGCTGTTGCAATGATATTTCCATGCTGAACTGAGTTGTTCTGGCTCAAATATGAAGGCAAACCCACTTTCCTTTCAGTATTTTGCTGCATTTGGCAGAAACAGGCATATTTGCTCATTCGGCCTGAAAATGCTTTTAAGCGCATAAAAACTTACACTCTTGATTTCTGGCTAAATAAAAGCTGTTGCAATGATATTTCCATGCTGAACTGAGTTGTTCTGTCTCAAATATGAAGGCAAACCCACTTTCCTTTCAGTATTTTGCTGCATTTGGCAGAAATCAGCTAATTCGGCCTGAAAATGCTTTTAAGCGCATAAAAACTTACACTCTTGATTTCTGGCTAAATAAAAGCTGTTGCAATGATATTTCCATGCTGAACTGAGTTGTTCTGGCTCAAATATGAAGGCAAACCCACTTTCCTTTCAGTATTTTGCTGCATTTGGCAGAAACAGGCATATTTGCTCATTCGGCCTGAAAATGCTTTTAAGCGCATTAAAACGTACACTCTTGATTTCTGGCTAAATAAAAGCTGTTGCAATGATATTTCCATGCTGAACTGAGTTGTTCTGGGTCATATATGAAGGCAAACCCACTTTCCTTTCAGTATTTTGCTGCATTTGGCAGAAACAGGCATATTTGCTCATTCGGCCTGAAAATGCTTTTAAGCGCATAAAAACTTACACTGTTGATATCTGGCTAAATAAAAGCTGTTGCAATGATATTTCCATGCTGAACTGAGTTGTTCTGGCTCAAATATGAAGGCAAACCCACTTTCCTTTCAGTATTTTGCTGCATTTGGCAGAAACAGGCATATTTGCTCATTCGGCCTGAAAATCCTTTTAAGCACATAAAAACTTACACTCTTGATTTCTGGCTAAATAAAAGCTGTTGCAATGATATTTCCATGCTGAACTGAGTTGTTCTGGCTCAAATATGAAGGCAAACCCACTTTCCTTTCAGTATTTTGCTGCATTTGGCAGAAATCAGGTCATTCGGCCTGAAAATGCTTTTAAGCGCATAAAAACGTACACTCTTGATTTCTGGCTAAATAAAAGCTGTTGCAATGATATTTTCATGCTGAACTGAGTTGTTCTGGGTCAAATATGAAGGCAAACCCACTTTCCTTTCAGTATTTTGCTGCATTTGGCAGAAATCAGGTCATTCGGCCTGAAAATGCTTTTAAGCGCATAAAAACTTACACTCTTGATTTCTGGCTAAATAAAAGCTGTTGCAATGATATTTCCATGCTGAACTGAGTTGTTCTGGCTCAAATATGAAGGCAAACCCACTTTCCTTTCAGTATTTTGCTGCATTTGGCAGAAACAGGCATATTTGCTCATTCGGCCTGAAAATGCTTTTAAGCGCATAAAAACTTACGCTCTTAAATTCTGGCTAAATAAAAGCTGTTGCAATGATATTTCCATGCTGAACTGAGTTGTTCTGTGTCAGATATGAAGGCAAACCCACTTTCCTTTCAGTATTTTGCTGCATTTGGCAGAAATCAGCTCATTCGGCCTGAAAATGCTTTTAAGCGCATAAAAACGTACACTCTTGATTTCTGGCTAAATAAAAGCTGTTGCAATGATATTTCCATGCTGAACTGAGTTGTTCTGGGTCAAATATGAAGGCAAACCCACTTTCCTTTCAGTATTTTGCTGCATTTGGCAGAAACAGGCATATTTGCTCATTTGGCCTGAAAATGCTTTTAAGCGCATAAAAACTTACACTCTTAATTTCTGGCTAAATAAAAGCTGTTGCGATGATATTTCCATGCTGAACTGAGTTGTTCTGTCTCAAATATGAAGGCAAACCCACTTTCCTTTCAGTATTTTGCTGCATTTGGCAGAAACAGGCATATTTGCTCATTCGGCCTGAAAATGCTTTTAAGCGCATAAAAACTTACACTCTTGATTTCTGGCTAAATAAAAGCTGTTGCAATGATATTTCCATGCTGAACTGAGTTTTCTGGCTCAAATATGAAGGCAAACCCACTTTCCTTTCAGTATTTTGCTGTGTTTGGCAGAAATCAGCTAATTCGGCCTGAAAATGCTTTTAAGCGCATAAAAACGTACACTCTTGATTTCTGGCTAAATAAAAGCTGTTGCAATGATATTTTCATGCTGAACTGAGTTGTTCTGGGTCAAATATGAAGACAAACCCACTTTCCTTTCAGTATTTTGCTGCATTTGGCAGAAATCAGCTCATTCGGCCTGAAAATGCTTTTAAGCGCATAAAAACTTACACTCTTGATTTCTGGTTAAATAAAAGCTGTTGCAATGATATTTCTATGCTGAACTGAGTTGTTCTGGCTCAAATATGAAGGCAAACCCACTTTCCTTTCAGTATTTTGCTGCATTTGGCAGAAACAGGCATATTTGCTCATTCGGCCTGAAAATGCTTTTAAGCGCATAAAAACTTACGCTCTTGATTTCTGGCTAAATAAAAGCTGTTGCAATGATATTTCCATGCTGAACTGAGTTGTTCTGTGTCAGATATGAAGGCAAACCCACTTTCCTTTCAGTATTTTGCTGCATTTGGCAGAAATCAGCTCATTCGGCCTGAAAATGCTTTTAAGCGCATAAAAACGTACACTCTTGATTTCTGGCTAAATAAAAGCTGTTGCAATGATATTTCCATGCTGAACTGAGTTGTTCTGGGTCAAATATGAAGGCAAACCCACTTTCCTTTCAGTATTTTGCTGCATTTGGCAGAAACAGGCATATTTGCTCATTTGGCCTGAAAATGCTTTTAAGCGCATAAAAACTTACACTCTTGATTTCTGGCTAAATAAAAGCTGTTGCGATGATATTTCCATGCTGAACTGAGTTGTTCTGTCTCAAATATGAAGGCAAACCCACTTTCCTTTCAGTATTTTGCTGCATTTGGCAGAAACAGGCATATTTGCTCATTCGGCCTGAAAATGCTTTTAAGCGCATAAAAACTTACACTCTTGATTTCTGGCTAATTAAAAGCTGTTGCGATGATATTTCCATGCTGAACTGAGTTGTTCTGGCTCAAATATGAAGGCAAACCCACTTTCCTTTCAGTATTTTGCTGCATTTGGCAGAATTCAGCTCATTCGGCCTGAAAATGCTTTTAAGCGCATAAAAACGTACACTCTTGATTTCTGGCTAAATAAAAGCTGTTGCAATGATATTTCCATGCTGAACTGAGTTGTTCTGGCTCAAATATGAAGGCAAACCCACTTTCCTTTCAGTATTTTGCTGCATTTGGCAGAAACAGGCATATTTGCTCATTCGGCCTGAAAATGCTTTTAAGCCCATAAAAACTTACACTCTTGATTTCTGGCTAATTAAAAGCTGTTGCAATGATATTTCCATGCTGAACTGAGTTGTTCTGGGTCAAATATGAAGGCAAATCCACTTTCCTTTCAGTATTTTGCTGCATTTGGCAGAAACAGGTATATTTGCTCATTCGGCCTGAAAATGCTTTTAAGCGCATAAAAACTTACGCTCTTGATTTCTGGCTAAATAAAAGCTGTTGCAATGATATTTCCATGCTGAACTGAGTTGTTCTGTGTCAGATATGAAGGCAAACCCACTTTCCTTTCAGTATTTTGCTGCATTTGGCAGAAATCAGCTCATTCGGCCTGAAAATGCTTTTAAGCGCATAAAAACTTACACTCTGGATTTCTGGCTAAATAAAAGCTGTTGCATTGATATTTCCATGCTGAACTGAGTTGTTCTGGCTCAAATATGAAGGCAAACCCACTTTCCTTTCAGTATTTTGCTGCATTTGGCAGAAATCAGCTCATTCGGCCTGAAAATGCTTTTAAGCGCATAAAAACTTACACTCTTGATTTCTGGCTAAATAAAAGCTGTTGCAATGATATTTCCATGCTGAACTGAGTTGTTCTGGCTCAAATATGAAGGCAAACCCACTTTCCTTTCAGTATTTTGCTGCATTTGGCAGAAACAGGCATATTTGCTCATTCGGCCTGAAAATGCTTTTAAGCGCATAAAAACTTACACTCTTGATTTCTGGCTAAATAAAAGCTGTTGCAATGATATTTCCATGCTGAACTTAGTTGTTCCGGGTCAAATCTGAAGGCAAACCCACTTTTCTTTCAGTATTTTGCTGCATTTGGCAGAAACAGGCATATTTGCTCATTCGGCCTAAAAATGCTTTTAAGCGCATAAAAACTTACACTCTTGATTTCTGGCTAAATAAAAGCTGTTGCAATGATATTTCCATGCTGAACTGAGTTGTTCTGGCTCAAATATGAAGGCAAACCCACTTTCCTTTCAGTATTTTGCTGCATTTGGCAGAAACAGGCATATTTGCTCATTCGGCCTGAAAATGCTTTTAAGCGCATAAAAACTTACACTCTTGATTTCTGGCTAAATAAAAGCTGTTGCAATGATATTTCCATGCTGAACTGAGTTGTTCTGGCTCAAATATGAAGGCAAACCCACTTTCCTTTCAGTATTTTGCTGCATTTGGCAGAAATCAGCTCATTCGGCCTAAAAATGCTTTTAAGCGCATAAAAACTTACACTCTTGATTTCTGGCTAAATAAAAGCTGTTGCAATGATATTTCCATGCTGAACTGAGTTGTTCTGGCTCAAATATGAAGGCAAACCCACTTTCCTTTCAGTATTTTGCTGCATTTGGCAGAAATCAGCTCATTCGGCCTAAAAATGCTTTTAAGCGCATAAAAACTTACACTCTTGATTTCTGGCTAAATAAAAGCTGTTGCAATGATATTTCCATGCTGAACTGAGTTGTTCTGGCTCAAATATGAAGGCAAACCCACTTTACTTTCAGTATTTTGCTGCATTTGGCAGAAACAGGCATATTTGCTCATTCGGCCTGAAAATGCTTTTAAGCGCATAAAAACTTACACTCTTGATTTCTGGCTAAATAAAAGCTGTTGCAATGATATTTCCATGCTGAACTGAGTTGTTCTGGCTCAAATATGAAGGCAAACCCACTTTCCTTTCAGTATTTTGCTGCATTTGGCAGAAACAGGCATATTTGCTCATTCGGCCTGAAAATGCTTTTAAGCGCATAAAAACTTACACTCTTGATTTCTGGCTAAATAAAAGCTGTTGCAATGATATTTCCATGCTGAACTGAGTTGTTCTGGCTCAAATATGAAGGCAAACCCACTTTCCTTTCAGTATTTTGCTGCATTTGGCAGAAACAGGCATATTTGCTCATTCGGCCTGAAAATGCTTTTAAGCGCATAAAAACTTACACTCTTGATTTCTGGCTAAATAAAAGCTGTTGCAATGATATTTCCATGCTGAACTGAGTTGTTCTGGCTCAAATATGAAGGCAAACCCACTTTCCTTTCAGTATTTTGCTGCATTTGGCAGAAACATGCATATTTGCTCATTCGGCCTGAAAATGCTTTTAAGTGCATAAAAACTTACACTCTGGATTTCTGGCTAAATAAAAGCTGTTGCAATGATATTTCCATGCTGAACTGAGTTGTTCTGGCTAAAATATGAAGGCAAACCCACTTTCCTTTCAGTATTTTGCTGCATTTGGCAGAAACAGGCATATTTGCTCATTCCGCCTAAAAATGCTTTTAAGCGCATAAAAACTTACACTCTTGATTTCTGGCTAAATAAAAGCTGTTGCAATGATATTTCCATGCTGAACTGAGTTGTTCTGGCTCAAATATGAAGGCAAACCCACTTTCCTTTCAGTATTTTGCTGCATTTGGCAGAAACAGGCATATTTGCTCATTCGGCCTGAAAATGCTTTTAAGCGCATAAAAACTTACACTCTTGATTTCTGGCTCAAATATGAAGGCAAACCCACTTTCCTTTCAGTATTTTGCTGCATTTGGCAGAAACAGGCATATTTGCTCATTCGGCCTGAAAATGCTTTTAAGCGCATAAAAACTTACACTCTTGATTTCTGGCTAAATAAAAGCTGTTGCAATGATATTTCCATGCTGAACTGAGTTGTTCTGGCTCAAATATGAAGGCAAACCCACTTTCCTTTCAGTATTTTGCTGCATTTGGCAGAAACAGGCATATTTGGTCATTCGGCCTGAAAATGCTTTTAAGCGCATAAAAACTTACACTCTTGATTTCTGGCTAAATAAAAGCTGTTGCAATGATATTTCCATGCTGAACTGAGTTGTTCTGGCTCAAATATGAAGGCAAACCCACTTTCCTTTCAGTATTTTGCTGCATTTGGCAGAAACAGGCATATTTGCTCATTTGGCCTGAAAATGCTTTTAAGCGCATAAAAACTTACACTCTTGATTTCTGGCTAAATAAAAGCTGTTGCAATGATATTTCCATGCTGAACTGAGTTGTTCTGGCTCAAATATGAAGGCAAACCCACTTTCCTTTCAGTATTTTGCTGCATTTGGCAGAAATCAGCTCATTCGGCCTGAAAATGCTTTTAAGCGCATAAAAACTTACACTCTTGATTTCTGGCTAAATAAAAGCTGTTGCAATGATATTTCCATGCTGAACTGAGTTGTTCTGGCTCAAATATGAAGGCAAACCCACTTTCCTTTCAGTATTTTGCTGCATTTGGCAGAAACAGGCATATTTGCTCATTCGGCCTGAAAATGCTTTTAAGCGCATAAAAACTTACACTCTTGATTTCTGGCTAAATAAAAGCTGTTGCAATGATATTTCCATGCTGAACTGAGTTGTTCTGGCTCAAATATGAAGGCAAACCCACTTTCCTTTCAGTATTTTGCTGCATTTGGCAGAAACAGGCATATTTGCTCATTCCGCCTGAAAATGCTTTTAAGCGCATAAAAACTTACACTCTTGATTTCTGGCTAAATAAAAGCTGTTGCAATGATATTTCCATGGTGAACTGAGTTGTTCTGGCTCAAATATGAAGGCAAACCCACTTTCCTTTCAGTATTTTGCTGCATTTGGCAGAAACAGGCATATTTGCTCATTCGGCCTGAAAATGCTTTTAAGCGCATAAAAACTTACACTCTTGATTTCTGGCTAAATAAAAGCTGTTGCAATGATATTTCCATGCTGAACTGAGTTGTTCTGGCTCAAATATGAAGGCAAACCCACTTTCCTTTCAGTATTTTGCTGCATTTGGCAGAAACAGGCATATTTGCTCATTCGGCCTGAAAATGCTTTTAAGCGCATAAAAACTTACACTCTTGATTTCTGGCTAAATAAAAGCTGTTGCAATGATATTTCCATGCTGAACTGAGTTGTTCTGGCTCAAATATGAAGGCAAACCCACTTTCCTTTCAGTATTTTGCTGCATTTGGCAGAAACAGGCATATTTGCTCATTCGGCCTGAAAATGCTTTTAAGCGCATAAAAACTTACACTCTTGATTTCTGGCTAAATAAAAGCTGTTGCAATGATATTTCCATGCTGAAGTGAGTTGTTCTGGCTCAAATATGAAGGCAAACCCACTTTCCTTTCAGTATTTTGCTGCATTTGGCAGAAACAGGCATATTTGCTCATTCGGCCTGAAAATGCTTTTAAGCGCATAAAAACTTACACTCTTGATTTCTGGCTAAATAAAAGCTGTTGCAATGATATTTCCATGCTGAACTGAGTTGTTCTGGCTCAAATATGAAGGCAAACCCACTTTCCTTTCAGTATTTTGCTGCATTTGGAAGAAATCAGCTCATTCGGCCTGAAAATGCTTTTAAGCGCATAAAAACTTACACTCTTGATTTCTGGCTAAATAAAAGCTGTTGCAATGATATTTCCATGCTGAACTGAGTTGTTCTGGCTCAAATATGAAGGCAAACCCACTTTCCTTTCAGTATTTTGCTGCATTTGGCAGAAACAGGCATATTTGCTCATTCGGCCTGAAAATGCTTTTAAGCGCATAAAAACTTACACTCTTGATTTCTGGCTAAATAAAACTGTTGCAATGATATTTCCATGCTGAACTGAGTTGTTCTGGCTCAAATATGAAGGCAAACCCACATTCCTTTCAGTATTTTGCTGCATTTGGCAGAAACAGGCATATTTGCTCATTCGGCTTGAAAATGCTTTTAAGCGCATAAAAACTTACACTCTTGATTTCTGGCTAAATAAAAGCTGTTGCAATGATATTTCCATGCTGAACTGAGTTGTTCTGGGTCAAATATGAAGGCAAACCCACTTTCCTTTCAGTATTTTGCTGCATTTGGCAGGAACAGGCATATTTGCTCATTTGGCCTGAAAATGCTTTTGAGCGCATAAAAACTTACACTCTTGATTTCTGGCTAAATAAAAGCTGTTGCAATGATATTTCTATGCTGAACTGAGTTGTTCTGGCTCAAATATGAAGGCAAACCCACTTTCCTTTCAGTATTTTGCTGCATTTGGCAGAAACAGGCATATTTGCTCATTCGGCCTGAAAATACTTTTAAGCGCATAAACACTTACACTCTTGATTTCTGGCTAAATAAAAGCTGTTGCAATGATATTTCCATGCTGAACTGAGTTGTTCTGGGTCAAATATGAAGGCAAACTCACTTTCCTTTCAGTATTTTGCTGCATTTGGCAGAAACAGGCATATTTGCTCATTCGGCCTGAAAATGCTTTTAAGCGCATAAAAACTTACACTCTTGATTTCTGGCTAAATAAAAGCTGTTGCAATGATATTTTCATGCTGAACTGAGTTGTTCTGGCTCAAATATGAAGGCAAACCCACTTTCCTTTCAGTATTTTGCTGCATTTGGCAGAAACAGGCATATTTGCTCATTCGGCCTGAAAATGCTTTTAAGCGCATAAAAACTTACACTCTTGATTTCTGGCTAAATAAAAGCTGTTGCAATGATATTTCCATGCTGAATTGAGTTGTTCTGGCTCAAATATGAAGGCAAACCCACTTTCCTTTCAGTATTTTGCTGCATTTGGCAGAAACAGGCATATTTGCTCATTCGGCCTGAAAATGCTTTTAAGCGCATAAAAACTTACACTCTTGATTTCTGGCTAAATAAAAGCTGTTGCAATGATATTTCCATGCTGAACTGAGTTGTTCTGGCTCAAATATGAAGGCAAACCCACTTTCCTTTCAGTATTTTGCTGCATTTGGCAGAAACATGCATATTTGCTCATACGGCCTGAAAATGCTTTTAAGTGCATAAAAACTTACACTCTTGATTTCTGGCTAAATAAAAGCTGTTGCAATGATATTTCCATGCTGAACTGAGTTGTTCTGGCTCAAATATGAAGGCAAACCCACTTTCCTTTCAGTATTTTGCTGCATTTGGCAGAAATCAGCTCATTCGGCCTGAATATGCTTTTAAGCGCATAAAAACTTACACTCTTGATTTCTGGCAAAATAAAAGCTGTTGCAATGATATTTCCATGCTGAACTGAGTTGTTCTGGCTCAAATATGAAGGCAAACCCACTTTCCTTTCAGTATTTTGCTGCATTTGGCAGAAACAGGCATATTTGCTCATTCGGCCTGAAAATGCTTTTAAGCGCATAAAAACTTACACTCTTGATTTCTGGCTAAATAAAAGCTGTTGCAATGATATTTCCATGCTGAACTGAGTTGTTCTGGCTCAAATATGAAGGCAAACCCACTTTCCTTTCAGTATTTTGCTGCATTTGGCAGAAACAGGCATATTTGCTCATTCGGCCTGAAAATGCTTTTAAGCGCATAAAAACTTACACTCTTGATTTCTGGCTCAATAAAAGCTGTTGCAATGATATTTCCATGCTGAACTGAGTTGTTCTGGCTCAAATATGAAGGCAAACCCACTTTCCTTTCAGTATTTTGCTGCATTTGGCAGAAACAGGCATATTTGCTCATTCGGCCTGAAAATGCTTTTAAGCGCATAAAAACTTACACTCTTGATTTCTGGCTAAATAAAAGCTGTTGCAATGATATTTCCATGCTGAACTGAGTTGTTCTGGCTCAAATATGAAGGCAAACCCACTTTCCTTTCAGTATTTTGCTGCATTTGGAAGAAATCAGCTCATTCGGCCTGAAAATGCTTTTAAGCGCATAAAAACTTACACTCTTGATTTCTGGCTAAATAAAAGCTGTTGCAATGATATTTCCATGCTGAACTGAGTTGTTCTGGCTCAAATATGAAGGCAAACCCACTTTCCTTTCAGTATTTTGCTGCATTTGGCAGAAACAGGCATATTTGCTCATTCGGCCTGAAAATGCTTTTAAGCGCATAAAAACTTACACTCTTGATTTCTGGCTCAATAAAAGCTGTTGCAATGATATTTCCATGCTGAACTGATTTGTTCTGGCTCAAATATGAAGGCAAACCCACTTTCCTTTCAGTATTTTGCTGCATTTGGCAGAAACAGGCATATTTGCTCATTCGGCCTGAAAATGCTTTTAAGCGCATAAAAACTTACACTCTTGATTTCTGGCTAAATAAAAGTTGTTGCAATGATATTTCCATGCTGAACTGAGTTGTTCTGGCTCAAACATGAAGGCAAACCCACTTTACTTTCAGTATTTTGCTGCATTTGGCAGAAACAGGCATATTTGCTCATTCGGCCTGAAAATGCTTAAAAGCGCATAAAAACTTACACTCTTGATTTCTGGCTAAATAAAAGCTGTTGCAATGATATTTCCATGCTGAACTGAGTTGTTCTGGCTCAAATATGAAGGCAAACCCACTTTCCTTTCAGTATTTTGCTGCATTTGGCAGAAATCAGCTCATTCGGCCTGAAAATGCTTTTAAGCGCATAAAAACTTACACTCTTGATTTCTGGCTAAATAAAAGCTGTTGCAATGATATTTCCATGCTGAACTGAGTTGTTCTGGCTCAAATATGAAGGCAAACCCACTTTCCTTTCAGTATTTTGCTGTATTTGGCAGAAATCAGCTAATTCGGCCTGAAAATGCTTTTAAGCGCATAAAAACTTACACTCTTGATTTCTGGCTAAATAAAAGCTGTTGCAATGATATTTCTATGCTGAACTGAGTTGTTCTGGCTCAAATATGAAGGCAAACCCACTTTCCTTTCAGTATTTTGCTGCATTTGGCAGAAACAGGCATATTTTCTCATTCGGCCTGAAAATGCTTTTAAGCGCATAAAAACTTACACTCTTGATTTCTGGCTAAATAAAAGCTGTTGCAATGATATTTCTATGCTGAACTGAGTTGTTCTGGCTCAAATATGAAGGCAAACCCACTTTCCTTTCAGTATTTTGCTGCATTTGGCAGAAACAGGCATATTTGCTCATTCGGCCTGAAAATGCTTTTAAGCGCATAAAAACTTACACTCTTGATTTCTGGCTAAATAAAAGCTGTTGCAATGATATTTCCATGCTGAACTGAGTTGTTCTGGTTCAAATATGAAGGCAAACCCACTTTCCTTTCAGTATTTTGCTGCATTTGGCAGAAACAGGTATATTTGCTCATTCGGCCTGAAAATGCTTTTAAGCGCATAAAAACTTACACTCTTGATTTCTGGCTAAATAAAAGCTGTTGCAATGATATTTCCATGCTGAACTGAGTTGGTCTGGGTCAAATATGAAGGCAAAACCACTTTCCTTTCAGTATTTTGCTGCATTTGGCAGAAACAGGCATATTTGCTCATTCGGCCTGAAAATGCTTTTAAGCGCATAAAAACTTACACTCTTGATTTCTGGCTAAATAAAAGCTGTTGCAATGATATTTCCATGCTGAACTGAGTTGTTCTGGCTCAAATATGAAGGCAAACCCACTTTCCTTTCAGTATTTTGCTGCATTTGGCAGAAATCAGCTCATTCGGCCTGAATATGCTTTTAAGCGCATAAAAACTTACACTCTTGATTTCTGGCTAAATAAAAGCTGTTGCAATGATATTTCCATGCTGAACTGAGTTGGTCTGGGTCAAATATGAAGGCAAAACCACTTTCCTTTCAGTATTTTGCTGCATTTGGCAGAAACAGGCATATTTGCTCATTCGGCCTGAAAATGCTTTTAAGCGCATAAAAACTTACACTCTTGATTTCTGGCTAAATAAAAGCTGTTGCAATGATATTTCCATGCTGAACTGAGTTGTTCTGGCTCAAATATGAAGGCAAACCCACTTTCCTTTCAGTATTTTGCTGCATTTGGCAGAAACAGGCATATTTGCTCATTCGGCCTGAAAATGCTTTTAAGCGCATAAAAACTTACACTCTTGATTTCTGGCTAAATAAAAGCTGTTGCAATGATATTTCCATGCTGAACTGAGTTGTTCTGGCTCAAATATGAAGGCAAACCCACTTTCCTTTCAGTATTTTGCTGCATTTGGCAGAAACAGGCATATTTGCTCATTCGGCCTGAAAATGCTTTTAAGCGCATAAAAACTTACACTCTTGATTTCTGGCTAAATAAAAGCTGTTGCAATGATATTTCCATGCTGAACTGAGTTGTTCTGGCTCAAATATGAAGGCAAACCCACTTTCCTTTCAGTATTTTGCTGCATTTGGCAGAAAAAGGCATATTTGCTCATTCGGCCTGAAAATGCTTTTAAGCGCATAAAAACTTACACTCTTGATTTCTGGCTAAATAAAAGCTGTTGCAATGATATTTCCATGCTGAACTGAGTTGTTCTGGCTCAAATATGAAGGCAAACCCACTTTCCTTTCAGTATTTTGCTGCATTTGGCAGAAACAGGCATATTTGCTCATTCGGCCTGAAAATGCTTTTAAGCGCATAAAAACTTACACTCTTGATTTCTGGCTAAATAAAAGCTGTTGCAATGATATTTCCATGCTGAACTGAATTGTTCTGGCTCAAATATGAAGGCAAACCCACTTTCCTTTCAGTATTTTGCTGCATTTGGCAGAAACAGGCATATTTGCTCATTCGGCCTGAAAATGCTTTTAAGCGCATAAAAACTTACACTCTTGATTTCTGGCTAAATAAAAGCTGTTGCAATGATATTTCCATGCTGAAGTGAGTTGTTCTGGCTCAAATATGAAGGCAAACCCACTTTCCTTTCAGTATTTTGCTGCATTTGGCAGAAATCAGCTCATTCGGCCTGAATATGCTTTTAAGCGCATAAAAACTTACACTTTTGATTTCTGGCAAAATAAAAGCTGTTGCAATGATATTTCCATGCTGAACTGAGTTGTTCTGGCTCAAATATGAAGGCAAACCCACTTTCCTTTCAGTATTTTGCTGCATTTGGCAGAAACAGGCATATTTGCTCATTCGGCCTAAAAATGCTTTTAAGCGCATAAAAACTTACACTCTTGATTTTTGGCTAAATAAAAGCTGTTGCAATGATATTTCCATGCTGAACTGAGTTGTTCTGGCTCAAATATGAAGGCAAACCCACTTTCCTTTCAGTATTTTGCTGCATTTGGCAGAAACAGGCATATTTGCTCATTCGGCCTGAAAATGCTTTTAAGCGCATAAAAACTTACACTCTTGATTTCTGGCTAAATAAAAGCTGTTGCAAAGATATTTCCATGCTGAACTGAGTTGTTCTGGGTCAAATATGAAGGCAAACCCACTTTCCTTTCAGTATTTTGCTGCATTTGGCAGAAACAGGCATATTTGCTCATTCGGCCTGAAAATGCTTTTAAGCGCATAAAAACTTACACTCTTGATTTCTGGCTAATTAAAAGCTGTTGCAATGATATTTCCATGCTGAACTGAGTTGTTCTGGGTCAAATATGAAGGCAAACCCACTTTCCTTTCAGTATTTTGCTGTATTTGGCAGAAATCAGCTAATTCGGCCTGAAAATGCTTTTAAGCGCATAAAAACTTACACTCTTGATTTCTGGCTAAATAAAAGTTGTTGCAATGATATTTCCATGCTGAACTGAGTTGTTCTGGGTCAAATATGAAGGCAAACCCACTTTCCTTTCAGTATTTTGCTGCATTTGGCAGAAACAGGCATATTTTCTCATTCGGCCTGAAAATGCTTTTAAGCGCATAAAAACTTACACTCTTGATTTCTGGCTAAATAAAAGCTGTTGCAATGATATTTCCATGCTGAACTGAGTTGTTCTGGCTCAAATATGAAGGCAAACCCACTTTCCTTTCAGTATTTTGCTGCATTTGGCAGAAATCAGCTCATTCGGCCTGAATATGCTTTTAAGCGCATAAAAACTTACACTCTTGATTTCTGGCTAAATAAAAGCTGTTGCAATGATATTTCCATGCTGAACTGAGTTGTTCTGGCTCAAATATGAAGGCAAACCCACTTTCCTTTCAGTATTTTGCTGCATTTGGCAGAAACAGGCATATTTGCTCATTCGGCCTGAAAATGCTTTTAAGCGCATAAAAACTTACACTCTTGATTTCTGGCTAAATAAAAGCTGTTGCAATGATATTTCCATGCTGAACTGAGTTGTTCTGGTTCAAATATGAAGGCAAACCCACTTTCCTTTCAGTATTTTGCTGCATTTGGCAGAAACAGGTATATTTGCTCATTCGGCCTGAAAATGCTTTTAAGCGCATAAAAACTTACACTCTTGATTTCTGGCTAAATAAAAGCTGTTGCAATGATATTTCCATGCTGAACTGAGTTGGTCTGGGTCAAATATGAAGGCAAAACCACTTTCCTTTCAGTATTTTGCTGCATTTGGCAGAAACAGGCATATTTGCTCATTCGGCCTGAAAATGCTTTTAAGCGCATAAAAACTTACACTCTTGATTTCTGGCTAAATAAAAGCTGTTGCAATGATATTTCCATGCTGAACTGAGTTGTTCTGGCTCAAATATGAAGGCAAACCCACTTTCCTTTCAGTATTTTGCTGCATTTGGCAGAAACAGGCATATTTGCTCATTCGGCCTGAAAATGCTTTTAAGCGCATAAAAACTTACACTCTTGATTTCTGGCTAAATAAAAGCTGTTGCAATGATATTTCCATGCTGAACTGAGTTGTTCTGGGTCAAATATGAAGGCAAACCCACTTTCCTTTCAGTATTTTGCTGCATTTGGCAGAAATCAGCTCATTCGGCCTGAAAATGCTTTTAAGCGCATAAAAACTTACACTCTTGATTTCTGGCTAAATAAAACCTGTTGCAATGATATTTCCATGCTGAACTGAGTTGTTCTGGCTCAAATATGAAGGCAAACCCACTTTCCTTTCAGTATTTTGCTGCATTTGGCAGAAACAGGCATATTTGCTCATTCGGCCTGAAAATGCTTTTAAGCGCATAAGAACTTACACTCTTGATTTCTGGCTATATAAAAGCTGTTGCAATGATATTTCCATGCTGAACTGAGTTGTTCTGGCTCAAATATGAAGGCAAACCCACTTTCCTTTCAGTATTTTGCTGCATTTGGCAGAAACAGGCATATTTGCTCATTCGGCCTGAAAATGCTTTTAAGCGCATAAAAACTTACACTCTTGATTTCTGGCTAAATAAAAGCTGTTGCAATGATATTTCCATGCTGAACTGAGTTGTTCTGGCTCAAATATGAAGGCAAACCCACTTTCCTTTCAGTATTTTGCTGCATTTGGCTGAAATCAGCTCATTCGGCCTGAAAATGCTTTTAAGCGCATAAAAACTTACACTCTTGATTTCTGGCTAAATAAAAGCTGTTGCAATGATATTTCCATGCTGAACTGAGTTGTTCTGGCTCAAATATGAAGGCAAACCCACTTTCCTTTCAGTATTTTGCTGCATTTGGCAGAAACAGGCATATTTGCTCATTCGGCTTGAAAATGCTTTTAAGCGCATAAAAACTTACACTCTTGATTTCTGGCTATATAAAAGCTGTTGCAATGATATTTCCATGCTGAACTGAGTTGTTCTGGCTCAAATATGAAGGCAAACCCACTTTCCTTTCAGTATTTTGCTGCATTTGGCAGAAACAGGCATATTTGCTCATTCGGCCTGAAAATGCTTTTAAGCGCATAAAAACTTACACTCTTGATTTCTGGCTAAATAAAAGCTGTTGCAATGATATTTCCATGCTGAACTGAGTTGTTCTGGCTGAAATATGAAGGCAAACCCACTTTCCTTTCAGTATTTTGGTGTATTTGGCAGAAATCAGCTCATTCGGCCTGAAAATGCTTTTAAGCGCATAAAAACTTACACTCTTGATTTCTGGCTAAATAAAAGCTGTTGCAATGATATTTCCATGCTGAACTGAGTTGTTCTGGTTCAAATATGAAGGCAAACCCACTTTCCTTTCAGTATTTTGCTGCATTTGGCAGAAACAGGTATATTTGCTCATTCGGCCTGAAAATGCTTTTAAGCGCATAAAAACTTACACTCTTGATTTCTGGCTAAATAAAAGCTGTTGCAATGATATTTCCATGCTGAACTGAGTTGGTCTGGGTCAAATATGAAGGCAAAACCACTTTCCTTTCAGTATTTTGCTGCATTTGGCAGAAACAGGCATATTTGCTCATTCGGCCTGAAAATGCTTTTAAGCGCATAAAAACTTACACTCTTGATTTCTGGCTAAATAAAAGCTGTTGCAATGATATTTCCATGCTGAACTGAGTTGTTCTGGCTCAAATATGAAGGCAAACCCACTTTCCTTTCAGTATTTTGCTGCATTTGGCAGAAATCAGCTCATTCGGCCTGAATATGCTTTTAAGCGCATAAAAACTTACACTCTTGATTTCTGGCTAAATAAAAGCTGTTGCAATGATATTTCCATGCTGAACTGAGTTGGTCTGGGTCAAATATGAAGGCAAAACCACTTTCCTTTCAGTATTTTGCTGCATTTGGCAGAAACAGGCATATTTGCTCATTCGGCCTGAAAATGCTTTTAAGCGCATAAAAACTTACACTCTTGATTTCTGGCTAAATAAAAGCTGTTGCAATGATATTTCCATGCTGAACTGAGTTGTTCTGGCTCAAATATGAAGGCAAACCCACTTTCCTTTCAGTATTTTGCTGCATTTGGCAGAAACAGGCATATTTGCTCATTCGGCCTGAAAATGCTTTTAAGCGCATAAAAACTTACACTCTTGATTTCTGGCTAAATAAAAGCTGTTGCAATGATATTTCCATGCTGAACTGAGTTGTTCTGGCTCAAATATGAAGGCAAACCCACTTTCCTTTCAGTATTTTGCTGCATTTGGCAGAAACAGGCATATTTGCTCATTCGGCCTGAAAATGCTTTTAAGCGCATAAAAACTTACACTCTTGATTTCTGGCTAAATAAAAGCTGTTGCAATGATATTTCCATGCTGAACTGAGTTGTTCTGGCTCAAATATGAAGGCAAACCCACTTTCCTTTCAGTATTTTGCTGCATTTGGCAGAAAAAGGCATATTTGCTCATTCGGCCTGAAAATGCTTTTAAGCGCATAAAAACTTACACTCTTGATTTCTGGCTAAATAAAAGCTGTTGCAATGATATTTCCATGCTGAACTGAGTTGTTCTGGCTCAAATATGAAGGCAAACCCACTTTCCTTTCAGTATTTTGCTGCATTTGGCAGAAACAGGCATATTTGCTCATTCGGCCTGAAAATGCTTTTAAGCGCATAAAAACTTACACTCTTGATTTCTGGCTAAATAAAAGCTGTTGCAATGATATTTCCATGCTGAACTGAATTGTTCTGGCTCAAATATGAAGGCAAACCCACTTTCCTTTCAGTATTTTGCTGCATTTGGCAGAAACAGGCATATTTGCTCATTCGGCCTGAAAATGCTTTTAAGCGCATAAAAACTTACACTCTTGATTTCTGGCTAAATAAAAGCTGTTGCAATGATATTTCCATGCTGAAGTGAGTTGTTCTGGCTCAAATATGAAGGCAAACCCACTTTCCTTTCAGTATTTTGCTGCATTTGGCAGAAATCAGCTCATTCGGCCTGAATATGCTTTTAAGCGCATAAAAACTTACACTTTTGATTTCTGGCAAAATAAAAGCTGTTGCAATGATATTTCCATGCTGAACTGAGTTGTTCTGGCTCAAATATGAAGGCAAACCCACTTTCCTTTCAGTATTTTGCTGCATTTGGCAGAAACAGGCATATTTGCTCATTCGGCCTAAAAATGCTTTTAAGCGCATAAAAACTTACACTCTTGATTTTTGGCTAAATAAAAGCTGTTGCAATGATATTTCCATGCTGAACTGAGTTGTTCTGGCTCAAATATGAAGGCAAACCCACTTTCCTTTCAGTATTTTGCTGCATTTGGCAGAAACAGGCATATTTGCTCATTCGGCCTGAAAATGCTTTTAAGCGCATAAAAACTTACACTCTTGATTTCTGGCTAAATAAAAGCTGTTGCAAAGATATTTCCATGCTGAACTGAGTTGTTCTGGGTCAAATATGAAGGCAAACCCACTTTCCTTTCAGTATTTTGCTGCATTTGGCAGAAACAGGCATATTTGCTCATTCGGCCTGAAAATGCTTTTAAGCGCATAAAAACTTACACTCTTGATTTCTGGCTAATTAAAAGCTGTTGCAATGATATTTCCATGCTGAACTGAGTTGTTCTGGGTCAAATATGAAGGCAAACCCACTTTCCTTTCAGTATTTTGCTGTATTTGGCAGAAATCAGCTAATTCGGCCTGAAAATGCTTTTAAGCGCATAAAAACTTACACTCTTGATTTCTGGCTAAATAAAAGTTGTTGCAATGATATTTCCATGCTGAACTGAGTTGTTCTGGGTCAAATATGAAGGCAAACCCACTTTCCTTTCAGTATTTTGCTGCATTTGGCAGAAACAGGCATATTTTCTCATTCGGCCTGAAAATGCTTTTAAGCGCATAAAAACTTACACTCTTGATTTCTGGCTAAATAAAAGCTGTTGCAATGATATTTCCATGCTGAACTGAGTTGTTCTGGCTCAAATATGAAGGCAAACCCACTTTCCTTTCAGTATTTTGCTGCATTTGGCAGAAATCAGCTCATTCGGCCTGAATATGCTTTTAAGCGCATAAAAACTTACACTCTTGATTTCTGGCTAAATAAAAGCTGTTGCAATGATATTTCCATGCTGAACTGAGTTGTTCTGGCTCAAATATGAAGGCAAACCCACTTTCCTTTCAGTATTTTGCTGCATTTGGCAGAAACAGGCATATTTGCTCATTCGGCCTGAAAATGCTTTTAAGCGCATAAAAACTTACACTCTTGATTTCTGGCTAAATAAAAGCTGTTGCAATGATATTTCCATGCTGAACTGAGTTGTTCTGGTTCAAATATGAAGGCAAACCCACTTTCCTTTCAGTATTTTGCTGCATTTGGCAGAAACAGGTATATTTGCTCATTCGGCCTGAAAATGCTTTTAAGCGCATAAAAACTTACACTCTTGATTTCTGGCTAAATAAAAGCTGTTGCAATGATATTTCCATGCTGAACTGAGTTGGTCTGGGTCAAATATGAAGGCAAAACCACTTTCCTTTCAGTATTTTGCTGCATTTGGCAGAAACAGGCATATTTGCTCATTCGGCCTGAAAATGCTTTTAAGCGCATAAAAACTTACACTCTTGATTTCTGGCTAAATAAAAGCTGTTGCAATGATATTTCCATGCTGAACTGAGTTGTTCTGGCTCAAATATGAAGGCAAACCCACTTTCCTTTCAGTATTTTGCTGCATTTGGCAGAAACAGGCATATTTGCTCATTCGGCCTGAAAATGCTTTTAAGCGCATAAAAACTTACACTCTTGATTTCTGGCTAAATAAAAGCTGTTGCAATGATATTTCCATGCTGAACTGAGTTGTTCTGGGTCAAATATGAAGGCAAACCCACTTTCCTTTCAGTATTTTGCTGCATTTGGCAGAAATCAGCTCATTCGGCCTGAAAATGCTTTTAAGCGCATAAAAACTTACACTCTTGATTTCTGGCTAAATAAAACCTGTTGCAATGATATTTCCATGCTGAACTGAGTTGTTCTGGCTCAAATATGAAGGCAAACCCACTTTCCTTTCAGTATTTTGCTGCATTTGGCAGAAACAGGCATATTTGCTCATTCGGCCTAAAAATGCTTTTAAGCGCATAAAAACTTACACTCTTGATTTCTGGCTAAATAAAAGCTGTTGCAATGATATTTCCATGCTGAACTGAGTTGTTCTGGCTCAAATATGAAGGCAAACCCACTTTCCTTTCAGTATTTTGCTGCATTTGGCAGAAAAAGGCATATTTGCTCATTCGGCCTGAAAATGCTTTTAAGCGCATAAAAACTTACACTCTTGATTTCTGGCTAAATAAAAGCTGTTGCAATGATATTTCCATGCTGAACTGAGTTGTTCTGGCTCAAATATGAAGGCAAACCCACTTTCCTTTCAGTATTTTGCTGCATTTGGCAGAAACAGGCATATTTGCTCATTCGGCCTGAAAATGCTTTTAAGCGCATAAAAACTTACACTCTTGATTTCTGGCTAAATAAAAGCTGTTGCAATGATATTTCCATGCTGAACTGAGTTGTTCTGGCTCAAATATGAAGGCAAACCCACTTTCCTTTCAGTATTTTGCTGCATTTGGCAGAAACAGGCATATTTGCTCATTCGGCCTGAAAATGCTTTTAAGCGCATAAAAACTTACACTCTTGATTTCTGGCTAAATAAAAGCTGTTGCAATGATATTTCCATGCTGAAGTGAGTTGTTCTGGCTCAAATATGAAGGCAAACCCACTTTCCTTTCAGTATTTTGCTGCATTTGGCAGAAATCAGCTCATTCGGCCTGAATATGCTTTTAAGCGCATAAAAACTTACACTTTTGATTTCTGGCAAAATAAAAGCTGTTGCAATGATATTTCCATGCTGAACTGAGTTGTTCTGGCTCAAATATGAAGGCAAACCCACTTTCCTTTCAGTATTTTGCTGCATTTGGCAGAAACAGGCATATTTGCTCATTCGGCCTGAAAATGCTTTTAAGCGCATAAAAACGTACACTCTTGATTTCTGGCTAAATAAAAGCTGTTGCAATGATATTTCCATGCTGAACTGAGTTGTTCTGGGTCAAATATGAAGGCAAACCCACTTTCCTTTCAGTATTTTGCTGCATTTGGCAGGAACAGGCATATTTGCTCATTTGGCCTGAAAATGCTTTTGAGCGCATAAAAACTTACACTCTTGATTTCTGGCTAAATAAAAGCTGTTGCAATGATATTTCTATGCTGAACTGAGTTGTTCTGGCTCAAATATGAAGGCAAACCCACTTTCCTTTCAGTATTTTGCTGCATTTGGCAGAAACAGGCATATTTGCTCATTCGGCCTGAAAATGCTTTTAAGCGCATAAACCCTTACACTCTTGATTTCTGGCTAAATAAAAGCTGTTGCAAAGATATTTCCATGCTGAACTGAGTTGTTCTGGCTCAAATATGAAGGCAAACCCACTTTCCTTTCAGTATTTTGCTGCATTTGGCAGAAACAGGCATATTTGCTCATTCGGCCTGAAAATGCTTTTAAGCGCATAAAAACTTACACTCTTGATTTCTGGCTAAATAAAAGCTGTTGCAATGATATTTCCATGCTGAACTGAGTTGTTCTGGCTCAAATATGAAGGCAAACCCACTTTCCTTTCAGTATTTTGCTGCATTTGGCAGAAACAGGCATATTTGCTCATTCGGCCTGAAAATGCTTTTAAGCGCATATAAACTTACACTCTTGATTTCTGGCTAAATAAAAGCTGTTGCAATGATATTTCCATGCTGAACTGAGTTGTTCTGGCTCAAATATGAAGGCAAACCCACTTTCCTTTCAGTATTTTGCTGCATTTGGCAGAAATCAGCTCATTCGGCCTAAAAATGCTTTTAAGCGCATAAAAACTTACACTCTTGATTTCTGGCTAAATAAAAGCTGTTGCAATGATATTTCCATGCTGAACTGAGTTGTTCTGGCTCAAATATGAAGGCAAACCCACTTTACTTTCAGTATTTTGCTGCATTTGGCAGAAACAGGCATATTTGCTCATTCGGCCTGAAAATGCTTTTAAGCGCATAAAAACTTACACTCTTGATTTCTGGCTAAATAAAAGCTGTTGCAATGATATTTCCATGCTGAACTGAGTTGTTCTGTGTCAAATATGAAGGCAAACCCACTTTCCTTTCAGTATTTTGCTGCATTTGGCAGAAACAGGCATATTTGCTCATTCGGCCTGAAAATGCTTTTAAGCGCATAAAAACTTACACTCTTGATTTCTGGCTAAATAAAAGCTGTTGCAATGATATTTCCATGCTGAACTGAGTTGTTCTGGCTCAAATATGAAGGCAAACCCACTTTCCTTTCAGTATTTTGCTGCATTTGGCAGAAACAGGCATATTTGCTCATTCGGCCTGAAAATGCTTTTAAGCGCATAAAAACTTACACTCTTGATTTCTGGCTAAATAAAAGCTGTTGCAATGATATTTCCATGCTGAACTGAGTTGTTCTGGCTCAAATATGAAGGCAAACCCACTTTCCTTTCAGTATTTTGCTGCATTTGGCAGAAACAGGCATATTTGCTCATTTGGCCTGAAAATGCTTTTAAGCGCATAAAAACTTACACTCTTGATTTCTGGCTAAATAAAAGCTGTTGCGATGATATTTCCATGCTGAACTGAGTTGTTCTGTCTCAAATATGAAGGCAAACCCACTTTCCTTTCAGTATTTTGCTGCATTTGGCAGAAACAGGCATATTTGCTCATTCGGCCTGAAAATGCTTTTAAGCGCATAAAAACTTACACTCTTGATTTCTGGCTAAATAAAAGCTGATGCAATGATATTTCCATGCTGAACTGAGTTGTTCTGGCTCAAATATGAAGGCAAACCCACTTTCCTTTCAGTATTTTGCTGTATTTGGCAGAAATCAGCTAATTCGGCCTGAAAATGCTTTTAAGCGCATAAAAACGTACACTCTTGATTTCTGGCTAAATAAAAGCTGTTGCAATGATATTTTCATGCTGAACTGAGTTGTTCTGGGTCAAATATGAAGGCAAACCCACTTTCCTTTCAGTATTTTGCTGCATTTGGCAGAAATCAGGTCATTCGGCCTGAAAATGCTTTTAAGCGCATAAAAACTTACACTCTTGATTTCTGGCTAAATAAAAGCTGTTGCAATGATATTTCCATGCTGAACTGAGTTGTTCTGGCTCAAATATGAAGGCAAACCCACTTTCCTTTCAGTATTTTGCTGTATTTGGCAGAAATCAGCTAATTCGGCCTGAAAATGCTTTTAAGCGCATAAAAACTTACACTCTTGATTTCTGGTTAAATAAAAGCTGTTGCAATGATATTTCTATGCTGAACTGAGTTGTTCTGGCTCAAATATGAAGGCAAACCCACTTTCCTTTCAGTATTTTGCTGCATTTGGCAGAAACAGGCATATTTGCTCATTCGGCCTGAAAATGCTTTTAAGCGCATAAAAACTTACGCTCTTGATTTCTGGCTAAATAAAAGCTGTTGCAATGATATTTCCATGCTGAACTGAGTTGTTCTGTGTCAGATATGAAGGCAAACCCACTTTCCTTTCAGTATTTTGCTGCATTTGGCAGAAATCAGCTCATTCGGCCTGAAAATGCTTTTAAGCGCATAAAAACGTACACTCTTGATTTCTGGCTAAATAAAAGCTGTTGCAATGATATTTCCATGCTGAACTGAGTTGTTCTGGGTCAAATATGAAGGCAAACCCACTTTCCTTTCAGTATTTTGCTGCATTTGGCAGAAACAGGCATATTTGCTCATTTGGCCTGAAAATGCTTTTAAGCGCATAAAAACTTACACTCTTGATTTCTGGCTAAATAAAAGCTGTTGCGATGATATTTCCATGCTGAACTGAGTTGTTCAGTCTCAAATATGAAGGCAAACCCACTTTCCTTTCAGTATTTTGCTGCATTTGGCAGAAACAGGCATATTTGCTCATTCGGCCTGAAAATGCTTTTAAGCGCATAAAAACTTACACTCTTGATTTCTGGCTAATTAAAAGCTGTTGCGATGATATTTCCATGCTGAACTGAGTTGTTCTGGCTCAAATATGAAGGCAAACCCACTTTCCTTTCAGTATTTTGCTGCATTTGGCAGAAATCAGCTCATTCGGCCTGAAAATGCTTTTAAGCGCATAAAAACGTACACTCTTGATTTCTGGCTAAATAAAAGCTGTTACAATGATATTTCCATGCTGAACTGAGTTGTTCTGGCTCAAATATGAAGGCAAACCCACTTTCCTTTCAGTATTTTGCTGCATTTGGCAGAAATCAGCTCATTCGGCCTGAAAATGCTTTTAAGCGCATAAAAACTTACACTCTTGATTTCTGGCTAAATAAAAGCTGTTGCAATGATATTTCCATGCTGAACTGAGTTGTTCTGCCTCAAATATGAAGGCAAACCCACTTTCCTTTCAGTATTTTGCTGCATTTGGCAGAAACAGGCATATTTGCACATTCGGCCTGAAAATACTTTTAAGCGCATAAAAACTTACACTCTTGATTTCTGGCTAAATAAAAGCTGTTGCAATGATATTTCCATGCTGAACTGAGTTGTTCTGGCTCAAATATGAAGGCAAACCCACTTTCCTTTCAGTATTTTGCTGCATTTGGCAGAAATCAGGTCATTCGGCCTGAAAATGCTTTTAAGCGCATAAAAACTTACACTCTTGATTTCTGGCTAAATAAAAGCTGTTGCAATGATATTTCCATGCTGAACTGAGTTGTTCTGGCTCAAATATGAAGGCAAAACCACTTTCCTTTCAGTATTTTGCTGTATTTGGCAGAAATCAGCTAATTCGGCCTGAAAATGCTTTTAAGCGCATAAAAACTTACACTCTTGATTTCTGGTTAAATAAAAGCTGTTGCAATGATATTTCTATGCTGAACTGAGTTGTTCTGGCTCAAATATGAAGGCAAACCCACTTTCCTTTCAGTATTTTGCTGCATTTGGCAGAAACAGGCATATTTGCTCATTCGGCCTGAAAATGCTTTTAAGCGCATAAAAACTTACGCTCTTGATTTCTGGCTAAATAAAAGCTGTTGCAATGATATTTCCATGCTGAACTGAGTTGTTCTGTGTCAGATATGAAGGCAAACCCACTTTCCTTTCAGTATTTTGCTGCATTTGGCAGAAATCAGCTCATTCGGCCTGAAAATGCTTTTAAGCGCATAAAAACGTACACTCTTGATTTCTGGCTAAATAAAAGCTGTTGCAATGATATTTCCATGCTGAACTGAGTTGTTCTGGGTCAAATATGAAGGCAAACCCACTTTCCTTTCAGTATTTTGCTGCATTTGGCAGAAACAGGCATATTTGCTCATTTGGCCTGAAAATGCTTTTAAGCGCATAAAAACTTACACTCTTGATTTCTGGCTAAATAAAAGCTGTTGCGATGATATTTCCATGCTGAACTGAGTTGTTCTGTCTCAAATATGAAGGCAAACCCACTTTCCTTTCAGTATTTTGCTGCATTTGGCAGAAACAGGCATATTTGCTCATTCGGCCTGAAAATGCTTTTAAGCGCATAAAAACTTACACTCTTGATTTCTGGCTAATTAAAAGCTGTTGCGATGATATTTCCATGCTGAACTGAGTTGTTCTGGCTCAAATATGAAGGCAAACCCACTTTCCTTTCAGTATTTTGCTGCATTTGGCAGAAATCAGCTCATTCGGCCTGAAAATGCTTTTAAGCGCATAAAAACTTACACTCTGGATTTCTGGCTAAATAAAAGCTGTTGCATTGATATTTCCATGCTGAACTGAGTTGTTCTGGCTCAAATATGAAGGCAAACCCACTTTCCTTTCAGTATTTTGCTGCATTTGGCAGAAATCAGCTCATTCGGCCTGAAAATGCTTTTAAGCGCATAAAAACTTACACTCTTGATTTCTGGCTAAATAAAAGCTGTTGCAATGATATTTCCATGCTGAACTGAGTTGTTCTGCCTCAAATATGAAGGCAAACCCACTTTCCTTTCAGTATTTTGCTGCATTTGGCAGAAACAGGCATATTTGCTCATTCGGCCTGAAAATGCTTTTAAGCGCATAAAAACTTACACTCTTGATTTCTGGCTAAATAAAAGTTGTTGCAATGATATTTCCATGCTGAACTGAGTTGTTCTGGCTCAAATATGAAGGCAAACCCACTTTCCTTTCAGTATTTTGCTGCATTTGGCAGAAACAGGCATATTTGCTCATTCGGCCTGAAAATGCTTTTAAGCGCATAAAAACTTACACTCTTGATTTCTGGCTAAATAAAAGCTGTTGCAATGATATTTCCATGCTGAACTTAGTTGGTCTGGGTCAAATATGAAGGCAAACCCACTTTCCTTTCAGTATTTTGCTGCATTTGGCAGAAACAGGCATATTTGCTCATTCGGCCTGAAAATGCTTTTAAGCGCATAAAAACTTACACTCTTGATTTCTGGCTAAATAAAAGCTGTTGCAATGATATTTCCATGCTGAACTTAGTTGTTCCGTGTCAAATCTGAAGGCAAACCCACTTTTCTTTCAGTATTTTGCTGCATTTGGCAGAAACAGGCATATTTGCTCATTCGGCCTGAAAATGCTTTTAAGCGCATAAAAACTTACACTCTTGATTTCTGGCTAAATAAAAGCTGTTGCAATGATATTTCCATGCTGAACTGAGTTGTTCTGGCTCAAATATGAAGGCAAACCCACTTTCCTTTCAGTATTTTGCTGCATTTGGCAGAAACAGGCATATTTGCTCATTCGGCCTGAAAATGCTTTTAAGCGCATAAAAACTTACACTCTTGATTTCTGGCTAAATAAAAGCTGTTGCAATGATATTTCCATGCTGAACTGAGTTGTTCTGGCTCAAATATGAAGGCAAACCCACTTTCCTTTCAGTATTTTGCTGCATTTGGCAGAAACAGGCATATTTGCTCATTCGGCCTGAAAATGCTTTTAAGCGCATAAAAACTTACACTCATGATTTCTGGCTAAATAAAAGCTGTTGCAATGATATTTCCATGCTGAACTGAGTTGTTCTGGCTCAAATATGAAGGCAAACCCACTTTCCTTTCAGTATTGTGCTGCATTTGGCAGAAATCAGCTCATTCGGCCTAAAAATGCTTTTAAGCGCATAAAAACTTACACTCTTGATTTCTGGCTAAATAAAAGCTGTTGCAATGATATTTCCATGCTGAACTGAGTTGTTCTGGCTCAAATATGAAGGCAAACCCACTTTCCTTTCAGTATTTTGCTGCATTTGGCAGAAATCAGCTCATTCGGCCTAAAAATGCTTTTAAGCGCATAAAAACTTACACTCTTGATTTCTGGCTAAATAAAAGCTGTTGCAATGATATTTCCATGCTGAACTGAGTTGTTCTGGCTCAAATATGAAGGCAAACCCACTTTACTTTCAGTATTTTGCTGCATTTGGCAGAAACAGGCATATTTGCTCATTCGGCCTGAAAATGCTTTTAAGCGCATAAAAACTTACACTCTTGATTTCTGGCTAAATAAAAGCTGTTGCAATGATATTTCCATGCTGAACTGAGTTGTTCTGTGTCAAATATGAAGGCAAACCCACTTTCCTTTCAGTATTTTGCTGCATTTGGCAGAAACAGGCATATTTGCTCATTCGGCCTGAAAATGCTTTTAAGCGCATAAAAACTTACACTCTTGATTTCTGGCTAAATAAAAGCTGTTGCAATGATATTTCCATGCTGAACTGAGTTGTTCTGGCTCAAATATGAAGGCAAACCCACTTTCCTTTCAGTATTTTGCTGCATTTGGCAGAAACAGGCATATTTGCTCATTCGGCCTGAAAATGCTTTTAAGCGCATAAAAACTTACACTCTTGATTTCTGGCTAAATAAAAGCTGTTGCAATGATATTTCCATGCTGAACTGAGTTGTTCTGGCTCAAATATGAAGGCAAACCCACTTTCCTTTCAGTATTTTGCTGCATTTGGCAGAAACAGGCATATTTGCTCATTCGGCCTGAAAATGCTTTTAAGCGCATAAAAACTTACACTCTTGATTTCTGGCTAAATAAAAGCTGTTGCAATGATATTTCCATGCTGAACTGAGTTGTTCTGGCTCAAATATGAAGGCAAACCCACTTTCCTTTCAGTATTTTGCTGCATTTGGCAGAAACAGGCATATTTGCTCATTCGGCCTGAAAATGCTTTTAAGCGCATAAAAACTTACACTCTTGATTTCTGGCTAAATAAAAGCTGTTACAATGATATTTCCATGCTGAACTGAGTTGTTCTGGCTCAAATATGAAGGCAAACCCACTTTCCTTTCAGTATTTTGCTGCATTTGGCAGAAACAGGCATATTTGCTCATTCGGCCTGAAAATGCTTTTAAGCGCATAAAAACTTACACTCTTGATTTCTGGCTATATAAAAGCTGTTGCATTGATATTTCCATGCTGAACTGAGTTGTTCTGGCTCAAATATGAAGGCAAACCCACTTTCCTTTCAGTATTTTGCTGCATTTGGCAGAAACAGGCATATTTGCTCATTCGGCCTGAAAATGCTTTTAAGCGCATAAAAACTTACACTCTTGATTTCTGGCTAAATAAAAGCTGTTGCAATGATATTTCCATGCTGAACTGAGTTGTTCTGGCTCAAATATGAAGGCAAACCCACTTTCCTTTCAGTATTTTGCTGCATTTGGCAGAAATCAGCTCATTCGGCCTGAAAATGCTTTTAAGCGCATAAAAACTTACACTCTTGATTTCTGGCTAAATAAAAGCTGTTGCAATGATATTTCCATGCTGAACTGAGTTGTTCTGGCTCAAATATGAAGGCAAACCCACTTTCCTTTCAGTATTTTGCTGCATTTGGCAGAAATCAGCTCATTCGGCCTGAAAATGCTTTTAAGCGCATAAAAACTTACACTCTTGATTTCTGGCTAAATAAAAGCTGTTGCAATGATATTTCCAGGCTGAACTGAGTTGTTCTGGCTCAAATATGAAGGCAAACCCACTTTCCTTTCAGTATTTTGCTGCATTTGGCAGAAACAGGCATATTTGCTCATTCGGCCTGAAAATGCTTTTAAGCGCATAAAAACTTACACTCTTGATTTCTGGCTAAATAAAAGCTGTTGCAATGATATTTCCATGCTGAACTGAGTTGTTCTGGCTCAAATATGAAGGCAAACCCACTTTCCTTTCAGTATTTTGCTGCATTTGGAAGAAATCAGCTCATTCGGCCTGAAAATGCTTTTAAGCGCATAAAAACTTACACTCTTGATTTCTGGCTAAATAAAAGCTGTTGCAATGATATTTCCATGCTGAACTGAGTTGTTCTGGCTCAAATATGAAGGCAAACCCACTTTCCTTTCAGTATTTTGCTGCATTTGGCAGAAACAGGCATATTTGCTCATTCGGCCTGAAAATGCTTTTAAGCGCATAAAAACTTACACTCTTGATTTCTGGCTAAATAAAAGCTGTTGCAATGATATTTCTATGCTGAACTGAGTTGTTCTGGCTCAAATATGAAGGCAAACCCACTTTCCTTTCAGTATTTTGCTGCATTTGGCAGAAACAGGCCTATTTGCTCATTTGGCCTGAAAATGCTTTTAAGCGCATAAAAACTTACACTCTTGATTTCTGGCTAAATAAAAGCTTTTGCAATGATATTTCCATGCTGAAGTGAGTTGTTCTGGCTCAAATATGAAGGCAAACCCACTTTCCTTTCAGTATTTTGCTGCATTTGGCAGAAACAGGCATATTTGCTCATTCGGCCTGAAAATGCTTTTAAGCGCATAAAAACTTACACTCTTGATTTCTGGCTAAATAAAACTGTTGCAATGATATTTCCATGCTGAACTGAGTTGATCTGGCTCAAATATGAAGGCAAACCCACTTTCCTTTCAGTATTTTGCTGCATTTGGCAGAAACAGGCATATTTGCTCATTTGGCTTGAAAATGCTTTTAAGCGCATAAAAACTTACACTCTTGATTTCTGGCTAAATAAAAGCTGTTGCAATGATATTTCTATGCTGAACTGAGTTGTTCTGGCTCAAATATGAAGGCAAACCCACTTTCCTTTCAGTATTTTGCTGCATTTGGCAGAAACAGGCATATTTGCTCATTCGGCCTGAAAATGCTTTTAAGCGCATAAAAACATACACTCTTGATTTCTGGCTAAATAAAAGCTGTTGCAATGATATTTCCATGCTGAACTGAGTTGTTCTGGCTCAAATATGAAGGCAAACCCACTTTCCTTTCAGTACTTTGGTGCATTTGGCAGAAACAGGCATATTTGCTCATTCGGCCTGAAAATGCTTTTAAGCGCATAAAAACTTACACTCTTGATTTCTGGCTAAATAAAACTGTTGCAATGATATTTCCATGCTGAACTGAGTTGTTCTGGCTCAAATATGAAGGCAAACCCACTTTCCTTTCAGTATTTTGCTGCATTTGGCAGAAACAGGCATATTTGCTCATTCGGCTTGAAAATGCTTTTAAGCGCATAAAAACTTACACTCTTGATTTCTGGCTAAATAAAAGCAGTTGCAATGATATTTCCATGCTGAACTGAGTTGTTCTGGCTCAAATATGAAGGCAAACCCACTTTCCTTTCAGTATTTTGCTGCATTTGGCAGAAACAGGCATATTTGCTCATTCGGCCTGAAAATGCTTTTAAGCGCATAAAAACGTACACTCTTGATTTCTGGCTAAATAAAAGCTGTTGCAATGATATTTCCATGCTGAACTGAGTTGTTCTGGGTCAAATATGAAGGCAAACACACTTTCCTTTCAGTATTTTGCTGCATTTGGCAGAAACAGGCATATTTGCTCATTCGGCTTGAAAATGCTTTTAAGCGCATAAAAACTTACACTCTTGATTTCTGGCTAATTAAAAGCTGTTGCAATGATATTTCCATGCTGAACTGAGTTGTTCTGGGTCAAATATGAAGGCAAACCCACTTTCCTTTCAGTATTTTGCTGTATTTGGCAGAAATCAGCTAATTCGGCCTGAAAATGCTTTTAAGCGCATAAAAATTTACACTCTTGATTTCTGGCTAAATAAAAGCTGTTGCAATGATATTTCTATGCTGAACTGAGTTGTTCTGGCTCAAATATGAAGGCAAACCCACTTTCCTTTCAGTATTTTGCTGCATTTGGCAGAAACAGGCATATTTGCTCATTCGGCCTGAAAATGCTTTTAAGCGCATAAAAACTTACACTCTTGATTTCTGGCTAAATAAAAGCTGTTGCAATGATATTTCCATGCTGAACTGAGTTGGTCTGGGTCAAATATGAAGGCAAACCCACTTTCCTTTCAGTATTTTGCTGCATTTGGCAGAAACAGGCATATTTGCTCATTCGGCCTGAAAATGCTTTTAAGCGCATAAAAACTTACACTCTTGATTTCTGGCTAAATAAAAGCTGTTGCAATGATATTTCCATGCTGAACTGAGTTGTTCTGGCTCAAATATGAAGGCAAACCCACTTTACTTTCAGTATTTTGCTGCATTTGGCAGAAACAGGCATATTTGCTCATTCGGCCTGAAAATGCTTTTAAGCGCATAAAAACGTACACTCTTGATTTCTGGCTAAATAAAAGCTGTTGCAATGATATTTCCATGCTGAACTGAGTTGTTCTGGGTCAAATATGAAGGCAAACCCACTTTCCTTTCAGTATTTTGCTGCATTTGGCAGAAATCAGCTCATTCGGCCTGAAAATGCTTTTAAGCGCATAAAAACTTACACTCTTGATTTCTGGCTAAATAAAAGCTGTTGCAATGATATTTCCATGCTGAACTGAGTTGTTCTGGCTCAAATATGAAGGCAAACCCACTTTCCTTTCAGTATTTTGCTGCATTTGGCAGAAACAGGCATATTTGCTCATTTGGCCTGAAAATGCTTTTAAGCGCATAAAAACTTACACTCTTGATTTCTGGCTAAATAAAAGCTGTTGCGATGATATTTCCATGCTGAACTGAGTTGTTCTGTCTCAAATATGAAGGCAAACCCACTTTCCTTTCAGTATTTTGCTGCATTTGGCAGAAACAGGCATATTTGCTCATTCGGCCTGAAAATGCTTTTAAGCGCATAAAAACTTACACTCTTGATTTCTGGCTAATTAAAAGCTGTTGCGATGATATTTCCATGCTGAACTGAGTTGTTCTGGCTCAAATATGAAGGCAAACCCACTTTCCTTTCAGTATTTTGCTGCATTTGGCAGAAATCAGCTCATTCGGCCTGAAAATGCTTTTAAGCGCATAAAAACGTACACTCTTGATTTCTGGCTAAATAAAAGCTGTTACAATGATATTTCCATGCTGAACTGAGTTGTTCTGGCTCAAATATGAAGGCAAACCCACTTTCCTTTCAGTATTTTGCTGCATTTGGCAGAAATCAGCTCATTCGGCCTGAAAATGCTTTTAAGCGCATAAAAACTTACACTCTTGATTTCTGGCTAAATAAAAGCTGTTGCAATGATATTTCCATGCTGAACTGAGTTGTTCTGGCTCAAATATGAAGGCAAACCCACTTTCCTTTCAGTATTTTGCTGCATTTGGCAGAAACAGGCATATTTGCTCATTCGGCCTGAAAATGCTTTTAAGCGCATAAAAACTTACACTCTTGATTTCTGGCTAAATAAAAGCTGTTGCAATGATATTTCCATGCTGAAGTGAGTTGTTCTGGCTCAAATATGAAGGCAAACCCACTTTCCTTTCAGTATTTTGCTGCATTTGGCAGAAACAGGCATATTTGCTCATTCGGCCTGAAAATGCTTTTAAGCGCATAAAAACTTACACTCTTGATTTCTGGCTAAATAAAAGCTGTTGCAATGATATTTCCATGCTGAACTTAGTTGTTCCGTGTCAAATCTGAAGGCAAACCCACTTTTCTTTCAGTATTTTGCTGCATTTGGCAGAAACAGGCATATTTGCTCATTCGGCCTGAAAATGCTTTTAAGCGCATAAAAACTTACACTCTTGATTTCTGGCTAAATAAAAGCTGTTGCAATGATATTTCCATGCTGAACTGAGTTGTTCTGGCTCAAATATGAAGGCAAACCCACTTTCCTTTCAGTATTTTGCTGCATTTGGCAGAAACAGGCATATTTGCTCATTCGGCCTGAAAATGCTTTTAAGCGCATAAAAACTTACACTCTTGATTTCTGGCTAAATAAAAGCTGTTGCAATGATATTTCCATGCTGAACTGAGTTGTTCTGGCTCAAATATGAAGGCAAACCCACTTTCCTTTCAGTATTTTGCTGCATTTGGCAGAAACAGGCATATTTGCTCATTTGGCCTGAAAATGCTTTTAAGCGCATAAAAACTTACACTCTTGATTTCTGGCTAAATAAAAGCTGTTGCAATGATATTTCCATGCTGAACTGAGTTGTTCTGGCTCAAATATGAAGGCAAACCCACTTTCCTTTCAGTATTTTGCTGCATTTGGCAGAAATCAGCTCATTCGGCCTAAAAATGCTTTTAAGCGCATAAAAACTTACACTCTTGATTTCTGGCTAAATAAAAGCTGTTGCAATGATATTTCCATGCTGAACTGAGTTGTTCTGGCTCAAATATGAAGGCAAACCCACTTTCCTTTCAGTATTTTGCTGCATTTGGCAGAAATCAGCTCATTCGGCCTAAAAATGCTTTTAAGCGCATAAAAACTTACACTCTTGATTTCTGGCTAAATAAAAGCTGTTGCAATGATATTTCCATGCTGAACTGAGTTGTTCTGGCTCAAATATGAAGGCAAACCCACTTTCCTTTCAGTATTTTGCTGCATTTGGCAGAAACAGGCATATTTGCTCATTCGGCCTGAAAATGCTTTTAAGCGCATAAAAACTTACACTCTTGATTTCTGGCTAAATAAAAGCTGTTGCAATGATATTTCCATGCTGAACTGAGTTGTTCTGTGTCAAATATGAAGGCAAACCCACTTTCCTTTCAGTATTTTGCTGCATTTGGCAGAAACAGGCATATTTGCTCATTCGGCCTGAAAATGCTTTTAAGCGCATAAAAACTTACACTCTTGATTTCTGGCTAAATAAAAGCTGTTGCAATGATATTTCCATGCTGAACTGAGTTGTTCTGGCTCAAATATGAAGGCAAACCCACTTTCCTTTCAGTATTTTGCTGCATTTGGCAGAAACAGGCATATTTGCTCATTCGGCCTGAAAATGCTTTTAAGCGCATAAAAACTTACACTCTTGATTTCTGGCTAAATAAAAGCTGTTGCAATGATATTTCCATGCTGAACTGAGTTGTTCTGGCTCAAATATGAAGGCAAACCCACTTTCCTTTCAGTATTTTGCTGCATTTGGCAGAAACAGGCATATTTGCTCATTCGGCCTGAAAATGCTTTTAAGCACATAAAAACTTACACTCTTGATTTCTGGCTAAATAAAAGCTGTTGCAATGATATTTCCATGCTGAACTGAGTTGTTCTGGCTCAAATATGAAGGCAAACCCACTTTCCTTTCAGTATTTTGCTGCATTTGGCAGAAACAGGCATATTTGCTCATTTGGCCTGAAAATGCTTTTAAGCGCATAAAAACTTACACTCTTGATTTCTGGCTAAATAAAAGCTGTTGCGATGATATTTCCATGCTGAACTGAGTTGTTCTGTCTCAAATATGAAGGCAAACCCACTTTCCTTTCAGTATTTTGCTGCATTTGGCAGAAACAGGCATATTTGCTCATTCGGCCTGAAAATGCTTTTAAGCGCATAAAAACTTACACTCTTGATTTCTGGCTAAATAAAAGCTGATGCAATGATATTTCCATGCTGAACTGAGTTGTTCTGGCTCAAATATGAAGGCAAACCCACTTTCCTTTCAGTATTTTGCTGTATTTGGCAGAAATCAGCTAATTCGGCCTGAAAATGCTTTTAAGCGCATAAAAACGTACACTCTTGATTTCTGGCTAAATAAAAGCTGTTGCAATGATATTTTCATGCTGAACTGAGTTGTTCTGGGTCAAATATGAAGGCAAACCCACTTTCCTTTCAGTATTTTGCTGCATTTGGCAGAAATCAGGTCATTCGGCCTGAAAATGCTTTTAAGCGCATAAAAACTTACACTCTTGATTTCTGGCTAAATAAAAGCTGTTGCAATGATATTTCCATGCTGAACTGAGTTGTTCTGGCTCAAATATGAAGGCAAACCCACTTTCCTTTCAGTATTTTGCTGTATTTGGCAGAAATCAGCTAATTCGGCCTGAAAATGCTTTTAAGCGCATAAAAACTTACACTCTTGATTTCTGGTTAAATAAAAGCTGTTGCAATGATATTTCTATGCTGAACTGAGTTGTTCTGGCTCAAATATGAAGGCAAACCCACTTTCCTTTCAGTATTTTGCTGCATTTGGCAGAAACAGGCATATTTGCTCATTCGGCCTGAAAATGCTTTTAAGCGCATAAAAACTTACGCTCTTGATTTCTGGCTAAATAAAAGCTGTTGCAATGATATTTCCATGCTGAACTGAGTTGTTCTGTGTCAGATATGAAGGCAAACCCACTTTCCTTTCAGTATTTTGCTGCATTTGGCAGAAATCAGCTCATTCGGCCTGAAAATGCTTTTAAGCGCATAAAAACGTACACTCTTGATTTCTGGCTAAATAAAAGCTGTTGCAATGATATTTCCATGCTGAACTGAGTTGTTCTGGGTCAAATATGAAGGCAAACCCACTTTCCTTTCAGTATTTTGCTGCATTTGGCAGAAACAGGCATATTTGCTCATTTGGCCTGAAAATGCTTTTAAGCGCATAAAAACTTACACTCTTGATTTCTGGCTAAATAAAAGCTGTTGCGATGATATTTCCATGCTGAACTGAGTTGTTCTGTCTCAAATATGAAGGCAAACCCACTTTCCTTTCAGTATTTTGCTGCATTTGGCAGAAACAGGCATATTTGCTCATTCGGCCTGAAAATGCTTTTAAGCGCAGAAAAACTTACACTCTTGATTTCTGGCTAATTAAAAGCTGTTGCGATGATATTTCCATGCTGAACTGAGTTGTTCTGGCTCAAATATGAAGGCAAACCCACTTTCCTTTCAGTATTTTGCTGCATTTGGCAGAAATCAGCTCATTCGGCCTGAAAATGCTTTTAAGCGCATAAAAACGTACACTCTTGATTTCTGGCTAAATAAAAGCTGTTACAATGATATTTCCATGCTGAACTGAGTTGTTCTGGCTCAAATATGAAGGCAAACCCACTTTCCTTTCAGTATTTTGCTGCATTTGGCAGAAATCAGCTCATTCGGCCTGAAAATGCTTTTAAGCGCATAAAAACTTACACTCTGGATTTCTGGCTAAATAAAAGCTGTTGCATTGATATTTCCATGCTGAACTGAGTTGTTCTGGCTCAAATATGAAGGCAAACCCACTTTCCTTTCAGTATTTTGCTGCATTTGGCAGAAATCAGCTCATTCGGCCTGAAAATGCTTTTAAGCGCATAAAAACTTACACTCTTGATTTCTGGCTAAATAAAAGCTGTTGCAATGATATTTCCATGCTGAACTGAGTTGTTCTGCCTCAAATATGAAGGCAAACCCACTTTCCTTTCAGTATTTTGCTGCATTTGGCAGAAACAGGCATATTTGCTCATTCGGCCTGAAAATGCTTTTAAGCGCATAAAAACTTACACTCTTGATTTCTGGCTAAATAAAAGCTGTTGCAATGATATTTCCATGCTGAACTGAGTTGTTCTGGCTCAAATATGAAGGCAAACCCACTTTCCTTTCAGTATTTTGCTGCATTTGGCAGAAATCAGGTCATTCGGCCTGAAAATGCTTTTAAGCGCATAAAAACTTACACTCTTGATTTCTGGCTAAATAAAAGCTGTTGCAATGATATTTCCATGCTGAACTGAGTTGTTCTGGCTCAAATATGAAGGCAAAACCACTTTCCTTTCAGTATTTTGCTGTATTTGGCAGAAATCAGCTAATTCGGCCTGAAAATGCTTTTAAGCGCATAAAAACTTACACTCTTGATTTCTGGCTAAATAAAAGCTGTTGCAATGATATTTCCATGCTGAACTGAGTTGTTCTGGCTCAAATATGAAGGCAAACCCACTTTCCTTTCAGTATTTTGCTGCATTTGGCAGAAATCAGCTCATTCGGCCTAAAAATGCTTTTAAGCGCATAAAAACTTACACTCTTGATTTCTGGCTAAATAAAAGCTGTTGCAATGATATTTCCATGCTGAACTGAGTTGTTCTGGCTCAAATATGAAGGCAAACCCACTTTACTTTCAGTATTTTGCTGCATTTGGCAGAAACAGGCATATTTGCTCATTCGGCCTGAAAATGCTTTTAAGCGCATAAAAACTTACACTCTTGATTTCTGGCTAAATAAAAGCTGTTGCAATGATATTTCCATGCTGAACTGAGTTGTTCTGTCTCAAATATGAAGGCAAACCCACTTTCCTTTCAGTATTTTGCTGCATTTGGCAGAAACAGGCATATTTGCTCATTCGGCCTGAAAATGCTTTTAAGCGCATAAAAACTTACACTCTTGATTTCTGGCTAAATAAAAGCTGTTGCAATGATATTTCCATGCTGAACTGAGTTGTTCTGGCTCAAATATGAAGGCAAACCCACTTTCCTTTCAGTATTTTGCTGCATTTGGCAGAAACAGGCATATTTGCTCATTCGGCCTGAAAATGCTTTTAAGCGCATAAAAACTTACACTCTTGATTTCTGGCTAAATAAAAGCTGTTGCAATGATATTTCCATGCTGAACTGAGTTGTTCTGTCTCAAATATGAAGGCAAACCCACTTTCCTTTCAGTATTTTGCTGCATTTGGCAGAAACAGGCATATTTGCTCATTCGGCCTGAAAATGCTTTTAAGCGCATAAAAACTTACACTCTTGATTTCTGGCTAAATAAAAGCTGTTGCAATGATATTTCCATGCTGAACTGAGTTGTTCTGGCTCAAATATGAAGGCAAACCCACTTTCCTTTCAGTATTTTGCTGCATTTGGCAGAAACAGGCATATTTGCTCATTCGGCCTGAAAATGCTTTTAAGCGCATAAAAACTTACACTCTTGATTTCTGGCTAAATAAAAGCTGTTGCAATGATATTTCCATGCTGAACTGAGTTGTTCTGGCTCAAATATGAAGGCAAACCCACTTTCCTTTCAGTATTTTGCTGCATTTGGCAGAAATCAGCTCATTCGGCCTAAAAATGCTTTTAAGCGCATAAAAACTTACACTCTTGATTTCTGGCTAAATAAAAGCTGTTGCAATGATATTTCCATGCTGAACTGAGTTGTTCTGGCTCAAATATGAAGGCAAACCCACTTTCCTTTCAGTATTTTGCTGCATTTGGCAGAAATCAGCTCATTCGGCCTAAAAATGCTTTTAAGCGCATAAAAACTTACACTCTTGATTTCTGGCTAAATAAAAGCTGTTGCAATGATATTTCCATGCTGAACTGAGTTGTTCTGGCTCAAATATGAAGGCAAACCCACTTTACTTTCAGTATTTTGCTGCATTTGGCAGAAACAGGCATATTTGCTCATTCGGCCTGAAAATGCTTTTAAGCGCATAAAAACTTACACTCTTGATTTCTGGCTAAATAAAAGCTGTTGCAATGATATTTCCATGCTGAACTGAGTTGTTCTGGCTCAAATATGAAGGCAAACCCACTTTCCTTTCAGTATTTTGCTGCATTTGGCAGAAACAGGCATATTTGCTCATTCGGCCTGAAAATGCTTTTAAGCGCATAAAAACTTACACTCTTGATTTCTGGCTAAATAAAAGCTGTTGCAATGATATTTCCATGCTGAACTGAGTTGTTCTGGCTCAAATATGAAGGCAAACCCACTTTCCTTTCAGTATTTTGCTGCATTTGGCAGAAACATGCATATTTGCTCATTCGGCCTGAAAATGCTTTTAAGTGCATAAAAACTTACACTCTTGATTTCTGGCTAAATAAAAGCTGTTGCAATGATATTTCCATGCTGAACTGAGTTGTTCTGGCTCAAATATGAAGGCAAACCCACTTTCCTTTCAGTATTTTGCTGCATTTGGCAGAAACAGGCATATTTGCTCATTCGGCCTAAAAATGCTTTTAAGCGCATAAAAACTTACACTCTTGATTTCTGGCTAAATAAAAGCTGTTGCAATGATATTTCCATGCTGAACTGAGTTGTTCTGGCTCAAATATGAAGGCAAACCCACTTTCCTTTCAGTATTTTGCTGCATTTGGCAGAAACAGGCATATTTGCTCATTCGGCCTGAAAATGCTTTTAAGCGCATAAAAACTTACACTCTTGATTTCTGGCTAAATAAAAGCTGTTGCAATGATATTTCCATGCTGAACTGAGTTGTTCTGGCTCAAATATGAAGGCAAACCCACTTTCCTTTCAGTATTTTGCTGCATTTGGCAGAAACAGGCATATTTGCTCATTCGGCCTGAAAATGCTTTTAAGCGCATAAAAACTTACACTCTTGATTTCTGGCTAAATAAAAGCTGTTGCAATGATATTTCCATGCTGAACTGAGTTGTTCTGGCTCAAATATGAAGGCAAACCCACTTTCCTTTCAGTATTTTGCTGCATTTGGCAGAAACATGCATATTTGCTCATTCGGCCTGAAAATGCTTTTAAGTGCATAAAAACTTACACTCTTGATTTCTGGCTAAATAAAAGCTGTTGCAATGATATTTCCATGCTGAACTGAGTTGTTCTGGCTCAAATATGAAGGCAAACCCACTTTCCTTTCAGTATTTTGCTGCATTTGGCAGAAACATGCATATTTGCTCATTCGGCCTAAAAATGCTTTTAAGCGCATAAAAACTTACACTCTTGATTTCTGGCTAAATAAAAGCTGTTGCAATGATATTTCCATGCTGAACTGAGTTGTTCTGGCTCAAATATGAAGGCAAACCCACTTTCCTTTCAGTATTTTGCTGCATTTGGCAGAAACAGGCATATTTGCTCATTCGGCCTGAAAATGCTTTTAAGCGCATAAAAACTTACACTCTTGATTTCTGGCTAAATAAAAGCTGTTGCAATGATATTTCCATGCTGAACTGAGTTGTTCTGGCTCAAATATGAAGGCAAACCCACTTTCCTTTCAGTATTTTGCTGCATTTGGAAGAAATCAGCTCATTCGGCCTGAAAATGCTTTTAAGCGCATAAAAACTTACACTCTTGATTTCTGGCTAAATAAAAGCTGTTGCAATGATATTTCCATGCTGAACTGAGTTGTTCTGGGTCAAATATGAAGGCAAACCCACTTTCCTTTCAGTATTTTGCTGCATTTGGCAGAAACAGGCATATTTGCTCATTCGGCCTGAAAATGCTTTTAAGCGCATAAAAACTTACACTCTTGATTTCTGGCTAAATAAAAGCTGTTGCAATGATATTTCCATGCTGAACTGAGTTGTTCTGGCTCAAATATGAAGGCAAACCCACTTTCCTTTCAGTATTTTGCTGCATTTGGCAGAAACATGCATATTTGCTCATTCGGCCTGAAAATGCTTTTAAGTGCATAAAAACTTACACTCTTGATTTCTGGCTAAATAAAAGCTGTTGCAATGATATTTCCATGCTGAACTGAGTTGTTCTGGCTCAAATATGAAGGCAAACCCACTTTCCTTTCAGTATTTTGCTGCATTTGGCAGAAATCAGCTCATTCGGCCTGAAAATGCTTCTAAGCGCATAAAAACTTACACTCTTGATTTCTGGCAAAATAAAAGCTGTTGCAATGATATTTCCATGCTGAACTGAGTTGTTCTGGGTCAAATATGAAGGCAAACCCACTTTCCTTTCAGTATTTTGCTGCATTTGGCAGAAACAGGCATATTTGCTCATTCGGCCTGAAAATGCTTTTAAGCGCATAAAAACTTACACTCTTGATTTCTGGCTAAATAAAAGCTGTTGCAATGATATTTCCATGCTGAACTGAGTTGTTCTGGCTCAAATATGAAGGCAAACCCACTTTCCTTTCAGTATTTTGCTGCATTTGGCAGAAACAGGCATATTTGCTCATTCGGCCTGAAAATGCTTTTAAGCGCATAAAAACTTACACTCTTGATTTCTGGCTAAATAAAAGCTGTTGCAATGATATTTCCATGCTGAACTGAGTTGTTCTGGCTCAAATATGAAGGCAAACCCACTTTCCTTTCAGTATTTTGCTGCATTTGGCAGAAATCAGCTCATTCGGCCTAAAAATGCTTTTAAGCGCATAAAAACTTACACTCTTGATTTCTGGCTAAATAAAAGCTGTTGCAATGATATTTCCATGCTGAACTGAGTTGTTCTGGCTCAAATATGAAGGCAAACCCACTTTCCTTTCAGTATTTTGCTGCATTTGGCAGAAATCAGCTCATTCGGCCTAAAAATGCTTTTAAGCGCATAAAAACTTACACTCTTGATTTCTGGCTAAATAAAAGCTGTTGCAATGATATTTCCATGCTGAACTGAGTTGTTCTGGCTCAAATATGAAGGCAAACCCACTTTCCTTTCAGTATTTTGCTGCATTTGGCAGAAACAGGCATATTTGCTCATTCGGCCTGAAAATGCTTTTAAGCGCATAAAAACTTACACTCTTGATTTCTGGCTAAATAAAAGCTGTTGCAATGATATTTCCATGCTGAACTGAGTTGTTCTGGCTCAAATATGAAGGCAAACCCACTTTCCTTTCAGTATTTTGCTGCATTTGGCAGAAACATGCATATTTGCTCATTCGGCCTGAAAATGCTTTTAAGTGCATAAAAACTTACACTCTTGATTTCTGGCTAAATAAAAGCTGTTGCAATGATATTTCCATGCTGAACTGAGTTGTTCTGGCTCAAATATGAAGGCAAACCCACTTTCCTTTCAGTATTTTGCTGCATTTGGCAGAAATCAGCTCATTCGGCCTGAAAATGCTTCTAAGCGCATAAAAACTTACACTCTTGATTTCTGGCAAAATAAAAGCTGTTGCAATGATATTTCCATGCTGAACTGAGTTGTTCTGGGTCAAATATGAAGGCAAACCCACTTTCCTTTCAGTATTTTGCTGCATTTGGCAGAAACAGGCATATTTTCTCATTCGGCCTGAAAATGCTTTTAAGCGCATAAAAACTTACACTCTTGATTTCTGGCTAAATAAAAGCTGTTGCAATGATATTTCCATGCTGAACTGAGTTGTTCTGGCTCAAATATGAAGGCAAACCCACTTTCCTTTCAGTATTTTGCTGCATTTGGCAGAAACAGGCATATTTGCTCATTCGGCCTGAAAATGCTTTTAAGCGCATAAAAACTTACACTCTTGATTTCTGGCTAAATAAAAGCTGTTGCAATGATATTTCCATGCTGAACTGAGTTGTTCTGGCTCAAATATGAAGGCAAACCCACTTTCCTTTCAGTATTTTGCTGCATTTGGCAGAAATCAGCTCATTCGGCCTAAAAATGCTTTTAAGCGCATAAAAACTTACACTCTTGATTTCTGGCTAAATAAAAGCTGTTGCAATGATATTTCCATGCTGAACTGAGTTGTTCTGGCTCAAATATGAAGGCAAACCCACTTTCCTTTCAGTATTTTGCTGCATTTGGCAGAAATCAGCTCATTCGGCCTAAAAATGCTTTTAAGCGCATAAAAACTTACACTCTTGATTTCTGGCTAAATAAAAGCTGTTGCAATGATATTTCCATGCTGAACTGAGTTGTTCTGGCTCAAATATGAAGGCAAACCCACTTTACTTTCAGTATTTTGCTGCATTTGGCAGAAACAGGCATATTTGCTCATTCGGCCTGAAAATGCTTTTAAGCGCATAAAAACTTACACTCTTGATTTCTGGCTAAATAAAAGCTGTTGCAATGATATTTCCATGCTGAACTGAGTTGTTCTGGCTCAAATATGAAGGCAAACCCACTTTCCTTTCAGTATTTTGCTGCATTTGGCAGAAACAGGCATATTTGCTCATTCGGCCTGAAAATGCTTTTAAGCGCATAAAAACTTACACTCTTGATTTCTGGCTAAATAAAAGCTGTTGCAATGATATTTCCATGCTGAACTGAGTTGTTCTGGCTCAAATATGAAGGCAAACCCACTTTCCTTTCAGTATTTTGCTGCATTTGGCAGAAACATGCATATTTGCTCATTCGGCCTGAAAATGCTTTTAAGTGCATAAAAACTTACACTCTTGATTTCTGGCTAAATAAAAGCTGTTGCAATGATATTTCCATGCTGAACTGAGTTGTTCTGGCTCAAATATGAAGGCAAACCCACTTTCCTTTCAGTATTTTGCTGCATTTGGCAGAAACAGGCATATTTGCTCATTCGGCCTAAAAATGCTTTTAAGCGCATAAAAACTTACACTCTTGATTTCTGGCTAAATAAAAGCTGTTGCAATGATATTTCCATGCTGAACTGAGTTGTTCTGGCTCAAATATGAAGGCAAACCCACTTTCCTTTCAGTATTTTGCTGCATTTGGCAGAAACAGGCATATTTGCTCATTCGGCCTGAAAATGCTTTTAAGCGCATAAAAACTTACACTCTTGATTTCTGGCTAAATAAAAGCTGTTGCAATGATATTTCCATGCTGAACTGAGTTGTTCTGGCTCAAATATGAAGGCAAACCCACTTTCCTTTCAGTATTTTGCTGCATTTGGCAGAAACAGGCATATTTGCTCATTCGGCCTGAAAATGCTTTTAAGCGCATAAAAACTTACACTCTTGATTTCTGGCTAAATAAAAGCTGTTGCAATGATATTTCCATGCTGAACTGAGTTGTTCTGGCTCAAATATGAAGGCAAACCCACTTTCCTTTCAGTATTTTGCTGCATTTGGCAGAAACATGCATATTTGCTCATTCGGCCTGAAAATGCTTTTAAGTGCATAAAAACTTACACTCTTGATTTCTGGCTAAATAAAAGCTGTTGCAATGATATTTCCATGCTGAACTGAGTTGTTCTGGCTCAAATATGAAGGCAAACCCACTTTCCTTTCAGTATTTTGCTGCATTTGGCAGAAACATGCATATTTGCTCATTCGGCCTAAAAATGCTTTTAAGCGCATAAAAACTTACACTCTTGATTTCTGGCTAAATAAAAGCTGTTGCAATGATATTTCCATGCTGAACTGAGTTGTTCTGGCTCAAATATGAAGGCAAACCCACTTTCCTTTCAGTATTTTGCTGCATTTGGCAGAAACAGGCATATTTGCTCATTCGGCCTGAAAATGCTTTTAAGCGCATAAAAACTTACACTCTTGATTTCTGGCTAAATAAAAGCTGTTGCAATGATATTTCCATGCTGAACTGAGTTGTTCTGGCTCAAATATGAAGGCAAACCCACTTTCCTTTCAGTATTTTGCTGCATTTGGAAGAAATCAGCTCATTCGGCCTGAAAATGCTTTTAAGCGCATAAAAACTTACACTCTTGATTTCTGGCTAAATAAAAGCTGTTGCAATGATATTTCCATGCTGAACTGAGTTGTTCTGGGTCAAATATGAAGGCAAACCCACTTTCCTTTCAGTATTTTGCTGCATTTGGCAGAAACAGGCATATTTGCTCATTCGGCCTGAAAATGCTTTTAAGCGCATAAAAACTTACACTCTTGATTTCTGGCTAAATAAAAGCTGTTGCAATGATATTTCCATGCTGAACTGAGTTGTTCTGGCTCAAATATGAAGGCAAACCCACTTTCCTTTCAGTATTTTGCTGCATTTGGCAGAAACATGCATATTTGCTCATTCGGCCTGAAAATGCTTTTAAGTGCATAAAAACTTACACTCTTGATTTCTGGCTAAATAAAAGCTGTTGCAATGATATTTCCATGCTGAACTGAGTTGTTCTGGCTCAAATATGAAGGCAAACCCACTTTCCTTTCAGTATTTTGCTGCATTTGGCAGAAATCAGCTCATTCGGCCTGAAAATGCTTCTAAGCGCATAAAAACTTACACTCTTGATTTCTGGCAAAATAAAAGCTGTTGCAATGATATTTCCATGCTGAACTGAGTTGTTCTGGCTCAAATATGAAGGCAAACCCACTTTCCTTTCAGTATTTTGCTGCATTTGGCAGAAACAGGCATATTTGCTCATTCGGCCTGAAAATGCTTTTAAGCGCATAAAAACTTACACTCTTGATTTCTGGCTAAATAAAAGCTGTTGCAATGATATTTCCATGCTGAACTGAGTTGTTCTGGCTCAAATATGAAGGCAAACCCACTTTCCTTTCAGTATTTTGCTGCATTTGGCAGAAACAGGCATATTTGCTCATTCGGCCTGAAAATGCTTTTAAGCGCATAAAAACTTACACTCTTGATTTCTGGCTAAATAAAAGCTGTTGCAATGATATTTCCATGCTGAACTGAGTTGTTCTGGCTCAAATATGAAGGCAAACCCACTTTCCTTTCAGTATTTTGCTGCATTTGGCAGAAACAGGCATATTTGCTCATTCGGCCTGAAAATGCTTTTAAGCGCATAAAAACTTACACTCTTGATTTCTGGCTAAATAAAAGCTGTTGCAATGATATTTCCATGCTGAACTGAGTTGTTCTGGCTCAAATATGAAGGCAAACCCACTTTCCTTTCAGTATTTTGCTGCACTTGGCAGAAACAGGCATATTTGCTCATTCGGCCTGAAAATGCTTTTAAGCGCATAAAAACTTACACTCTTGATTTCTGGCTAAATAAAAGCTGTTGCAATGATATTTCCATGCTGAACTGAGTTGTTCTGGCTCAAATATGAAGGCAAACCCACTTTCCTTTCAGTATTTTGCTGCATTTGGCAGAAATCAGCTCATTCGGCCTAAAAATGCTTTTAAGCGCATAAAAACTTACACTCTTGATTTCTGGCTAAATAAAAGCTGTTGCAATGATATTTCCATGCTGAACTGAGTTGTTCTGGCTCAAATATGAAGGCAAACCCACTTTCCTTTCAGTATTTTGCTGCATTTGGCAGAAACAGGCCTATTTGCTCATTTGGCCTGAAAATGCTTTTAAGCGCATAAAAACTTACACTCTTGATTTCTGGCTAAATAAAAGCTTTTGCAATGATATTTCCATGCTGAAGTGAGTTGTTCTGGCTCAAATATGAAGGCAAACCCACTTTCCTTTCAGTATTTTGCTGCATTTGGCAGAAACAGGCATATTTGCTCATTCGGCCTGAAAATGCTTTTAAGCGCATAAAAACTTACACTCTTGATTTCTGGCTAAATAAAACTGTTGCAATGATATTTCCATGCTGAACTGAGTTGATCTGGCTCAAATATGAAGGCAAACACACTTTCCTTTCAGTATTTTGCTGCATTTGGCAGAAACAGGCATATTTGCTCATTCGGCCTGAAAATGCTTTTAAGCGCATAAAAACTTACACTCTTGATTTCTGGCTAAATAAAACTGTTGCAATGATATTTCCATGCTGAACTGAGTTGTTCTGGGTCAAATATGAAGGCAAACCCACTTTCCTTTCAGTATTTTGCTGCATTTGGCAGAAACAGGCATATTTGCTCATTCGGCTTGAAAATGCTTTTAAGCGCATAAAAACTTACACTCTTGATTTCTGGCTAAATAAAAGCAGTTGCAATGATATTTCCATGCTGAACTGAGTTGTTCTGGCTCAAATATGAAGGCAAACCCACTTTCCTTTCAGTATTTTGCTGCATTTGGCAGAAACAGGCATATTTGCTCATTCGGCCTGAAAATGCTTTTAAGCGCATAAAAACGTACACTCTTGATTTCTGGCTAAATAAAAGCTGTTGCAATGATATTTCCATGCTGAACTGAGTTGTTCTGGGTCAAATATGAAGGCAAACCCACTTTCCTTTCAGTATTTTGCTGCATTTGGCAGGAACAGGTATATTTGCTCATTTGGCCTGAAAATGCTTTTGAGCGCATAAAAACTTACACTCTTGATTTCTGGCTAAATAAAAGCTGTTGCAATGATATTTCTATGCTGAACTGAGTTGTTCTGGCTCAAATATGAAGGCAAACCCACTTTCCTTTCAGTATTTTGCTGCATTTGGCAGGAACAGGTATATTTGCTCATTTGGCCTGAAAATGCTTTTGAGCGCATAAAAACTTACACTCTTGATTTCTGGCTAAATAAAAGCTGTTGCAATGATATTTCCATGCTGAACTGAGTTGTTCTGGGTCAAATATGAACGCAAACACACTTTCCGTTCAGTATTTTGCTGTATTTGGCAGAAACAGGCATATTTGCTCATTCGGCTTGAAAATGCTTTTAAGCGCATAAAAACTTACACTCTTGATTTCTGGCTAAATAAAAGCAGTTGCAATGATATTTCCATGCTGAACTGAGTTGTTCTGGCTCAAATATGAAGGCAAACCCACTTTCCTTTCAGTATTTTGCTGCATTTGGCAGAAACAGGCATATTTGCTCATTCGGCCTGAAAATGCTTTTAAGCGCATAAAAACGTACACTCTTGATTTCTGGCTAAATAAAAGCTGTTGCAATGATATTTCCATGCTGAACTGAGTTGGTCTGGGTCAAATATGAAGGCAAACCCACTTTCCTTTCAGTATTTTGCTGCATTTGGCAGAAACAGGCATATTTGCTCATTCGGCCTGAAAATGCTTTTAAGCGCATAAAAACTTACACTCTTGATTTCTGGCTAAATAAAAGCTGTTGCAATGATATTTCCATGCTGAACTGAGTTGTTCTGGCTCAAATATGAAGGCAAACCCACTTTACTTTCAGTATTTTGCTGCATTTGGCAGAAACAGGCATATTTGCTCATTCGGCCTGAAAATGCTTTTAAGCGCATAAAAACGTACACTCTTGATTTCTGGCTAAATAAAAGCTGTTGCAATGATATTTCCATGCTGAACTGAGTTGTTCTGGGTCAAATATGAAGGCAAACCCACTTTCCTTTCAGTATTTTGCTGCATTTGGCAGAAATCAGCTCATTCGGCCTGAAAATGCTTTTAAGCGCATAAACACTTACACTCTTGATTTCTGGCTAAATAAAAGCTGTTGCGATGATATTTCCATGCTGAACTGAGTTGTTCTGTCTCAAATATGAAGGCAAACCCACTTTCCTTTCAGTATTTTGCTGCATTTGGCAGAAACAGGCATATTTGCTCATTTGGCCTGAAAATGCTTTTAAGCGCATAAAAACTTACACTCTTGATTTCTGGCTAAATAAAAGCTGTTGCGATGATATTTCCATGCTGAACTGAGTTGTTCTGTCTCAAATATGAAGGCAAACCCACTTTCCTTTCAGTATTTTGCTGCATTTGGCAGAAACAGGCATATTTGCTCATTCGGCCTGAAAATGCTTTTAAGCGCATAAAAACTTACACTCTTGATTTCTGGCTAATTAAAAGCTGTTGCGATGATATTTCCATGCTGAACTGAGTTGTTCTGGCTCAAATATGAAGGCAAACCCACTTTCCTTTCAGTATTTTGCTGCATTTGGCAGAAATCAGCTCATTCGGCCTGAAAATGCTTTTAAGCGCATAAAAACGTACACTCTTGATTTCTGGCTAAATAAAAGCTGTTGCAATGATATTTCCATGCTGAACTGAGTTGTTCTGGCTCAAATATGAAGGCAAACCCACTTTCCTTTCAGTATTTTGCTGCATTTGGCAGAAACAGGCATATTTGCTCATTCGGCCTGAAAATGCTTTTAAGCGCATAAAAACTTACACTCTTGATTTCTGGCTAATTAAAAGCTGTTGCAATGATATTTCCATGCTGAACTGAGTTGTTCTGGGTCAAATATGAAGGCAAATCCACTTTCCTTTCAGTATTTTGCTGTATTTGGCAGAAATCAGCTAATTCGGCCTGAAAATGCTTTTAAGCGCATAAAAATTTACACTCTTGATTTCTGGCTAAATAAAAGCTGTTGCAATGATATTTCTATGCTGAACTGAGTTGTTCTGGCTCAAATATGAAGGCAAACCCACTTTCCTTTCAGTATTTTGCTGCATTTGGCAGAAACAGGTATATTTGCTCATTCGGCCTGAAAATGCTTTTAAGCGCATAAAAACTTACGCTCTTGATTTCTGGCTAAATAAAAGCTGTTGCAATGATATTTCCATGCTGAACTGAGTTGTTCTGTGTCAGATATGAAGGCAAACCCACTTTCCTTTCAGTATTTTGCTGCATTTGGCAGAAATCAGCTCATTCGGCCTGAAAATGCTTTTAAGCGCATAAAAACTTACACTCTTGATTTCTGGCTAAATAAAAGCTGTTGCATTGATATTTCCATGCTGAACTGAGTTGTTCTGGCTCAAATATGAAGGCAAACCCACTTTCCTTTCAGTATTTTGCTGCATTTGGCAGAAATCAGCTCATTCGGCCTGAAAATGCTTTTAAGCGCATAAAAACTTACACTCTTGATTTCTGGCTAAATAAAAGCTCTTGCAATGATATTTCCATGCTGAACTGAGTTGTTCTGCCTCAAATATGAAGGCAAACCCACTTTCCTTTCAGTATTTTGCTGCATTTGGCAGAAACAGGCATATTTGCTCATTCGGCCTGAAAATGCTTTTAAGCGCATAAAAACTTACACTCTTGATTTCTGGCTAAATAAAACTGTTGCAATGATATTTCTATGCTGAACTGAGTTGTTCTGGCTCAAATATGAAGGCAAACCCACTTTCCTTTCAGTATTTTGCTGCATTTGGCAGAAACAGGCATATTTGCTCATTCGGCCTGAAAATGCTTTTAAGCGCATAAAAACATACACTCTTGATTTCTGGCTAAATAAAAGCTGTTGCAATGATATTTCCATGCTGAACTGAGTTGTTCTGGCTCAAATATGAAGGCAAACCCATTTTCCTTTCAGTATTTTGCTGTATTTGGCAGAACTCAGCTAATTCGGCATGAAAATGCTTTTAAGCGCATAAAAACTTACACTCTTGATTTCTGGCTAAATAAAAGCTGTTGCAATGATATTTCTATGCTGAACTGAGTTGTTCTGGCTCAAATATGAAGGCAAACCCACTTTCCTTTCAGTATTTTGCTGCATTTGGCAGAAACAGGCATATTTGCTCATTCGGCCCTGAAAATGCTTTTAAGCGCATAAACACTTACACTCTTGATTTCTGGCTAAATAAAAGCTGTTGCAATGATATTTCCATGCTGAACTGAGTTGTTCTGGGTCAAATATGAAGGCAAATCCACTTTCCTTTCAGTATTTTGCTGCATTTGGCAGAAACAGGTATATTTGCTCATTCGGCCTGAAAATGCTTTTAAGCGCATAAAAACTTACGCTCTTGATTTCTGGCTAAATAAAAGCTGTTGCAATGATATTTCCATGCTGAACTGAGTTGTTCTGTGTCAGATATGAAGGCAAACCCACTTTCCTTTCAGTATTTTGCTGCATTTGGCAGAAATCAGCTCATTCGGCCTGAAAATGCTTTTAAGCGCATAAAAACTTACACTCTGGATTTCTGGCTAAATAAAAGCTGTTGCATTGATATTTCCATGCTGAACTGAGTTGTTCTGGCTCAAATATGAAGGCAAACCCACTTTCCTTTCAGTATTTTGCTGCATTTGGCAGAAATCAGCTCATTCGGCCTGAAAATGCTTTTAAGCGCATAAAAACTTACACTCTTGATTTCTGGCTAAATAAAAGCTGTTGCAATGATATTTCCATGCTGAACTGAGTTGTTCTGGCTCAAATATGAAGGCAAACCCACTTTCCTTTCAGTATTTTGCTGCATTTGGCAGAAACAGGCATATTTGCTCATTCGGCCTGAAAATGCTTTTAAGCGCATAAAAACTTACACTCTTGATTTCTGGCTAAATAAAAGCTGTTGCAATGATATTTCCATGCTGAACTGAGTTGGTCTGGGTCAAATATGAAGGCAAACCCACTTTCCTTTCAGTATTTTGCTGCATTTGGCAGAAACAGGCATATTTGCTCATTCGGCCTGAAAATGCTTTTAAGCGCATAAAAACTTACACTCTTGATTTCTGGCTAAATAAAAGCTGTTGCAATGATATTTCCATGCTGAACTTAGTTGTTCCGGGTCAAATCTGAAGGCAAACCCACATTTCTTTCAGTATTTTGCTGCATTTGGCAGAAACAGGCATATTTGCTCATTCGGCCTGAAAATGCTTTTAAGCGAATAAAAACTTACACTCTTGATTTCTGGCTAAATAAAAGCTGTTGCAATGATATTTCCATGCTGAACTGAGTTGTTCTGGCTCAAATATGAAGGCAAACCCACTTTCCTTTCAGTATTTTGCTGCATTTGGCAGAAACAGGCATATTTGCTCATTCGGCCTGAAAATGCTTTTAAGCGCATAAAAACTTACACTCATGATTTCTGGCTAAATAAAAGCTGTTGCAATGATATTTCCATGCTGAACTGAGTTGTTCTCGCTCAAATATGAAGGCAAACCCACTTTCCTTTCAGTATTTTGCTGCATTTGGCAGAAACAGGCATATTTGCTCATTCGGCCTGAAAATGCTTTTAAGCGCATAAAAACGTACACTCTTGATTTCTGGCTAAATAAAAGCTGTTGCAATGATATTTCCATGCTGAACTGAGTTGTTCTGGCTCAAATATGAAGGCAAACCCACTTTCCTTTCAGTATTTTGCTGCATTTGGCAGAAACATGCATATTTGCTCATTCGGCCTGAAAATGCTTTTAAGTGCATAAAAACTTACACTCTTGATTTCTGGCTAAATAAAAGCTGTTGCAATGATATTTCCATGCTGAACTGAGTTGGTCTGGGTCAAATATGAAGGCAAACCCACTTTCCTTTCAGTATTTTGCTGCATTTGGCAGAAACAGGCATATTTGCTCATTCGGCCTGAAAATGCTTTTAAGCGCATAAAAACTTACACTCTTGATTTCTGGCTAAATAAAAGCTGTTGCAATGATATTTCCATGCTGAACTGAGTTGTTCTGGCTCAAATATGAAGGCAAACCCACTTTCCTTTCAGTATTTTGCTGCATTTGGCAGAAACAGGCATATTTGCTCATTCGGCCTGAAAATGCTTTTAAGCGCATAAAAACTTACACTCTTGATTTCTGGCTAAATAAAAGCTGTTGCAATGATATTTCCATGCTGAACTGAGTTGTTCTGGCTCAAATATGAAGGCAAACCCACTTTCCTTTCAGTATTTTGCTGCATTTGGCAGAAACAGGCATATTTGCTCATTCGGCCTGAAAATGCTTTTAAGCGCATAAAAACTTACACTCTTGATTTCTGGCTAAATAAAAGCTGTTGCAATGATATTTCCATGCTGAACTGAGTTGTTCTGGCTCAAATATGAAGGCAAACCCACTTTCCTTTCAGTATTTTGCTGCATTTGGCAGAAACAGGCATATTTGCTCATTCGGCCTGAAAATGCTTTTAAGCGCATAAAAACTTACACTCTTGATTTCTGGCTAAATAAAAGCTGTTGCAATGATATTTCCATGCTGAACTGAGTTGTTCTGGCTCAAATATGAAGGCAAACCCACTTTCCTTTCAGTATTTTGCTGCATTTGGCAGAAACAGGCATATTTGCTCATTCGGCCTGAAAATGCTTTTAAGCGCATAAAAACGTACACTCTTGATTTCTGGCTAAATAAAAGCTGTTGCAATGATATTTCCATGCTGAACTGAGTTGTTCTGGCTCAAATATGAAGGCAAACCCACTTTCCTTTCAGTATTTTGCTGCATTTGGCAGAAACAGGCATATTTGCTCATTCGGCCTGAAAATGCTTTTAAGCGCATAAAAACTTACACTCTTGATTTCTGGCTAAATAAAAGCTGTTGCAATGATATTTCCATGCTGAAGTGAGTTGTTCTGGCTCAAATATGAAGGCAAACCCACTTTCCTTTCAGTATTTTGCTGCATTTGGCAGAAACAGGCATATTTGCTCATTCGGCCTGAAAATGCTTTTAAGCGCATAAAAACTTGCACTCTTGATTTCTGGCTAAATAAAAGCTGTTGCAATGATAATTCCATGCTGAACTGAGTTGGTCTGGGTCAAATATGAAGGCAAACCCACTTTCCTTTCAGTATTTTGCTGCATTTGGCAGAAACAGGCATATTTGCTCATTCGGCCTGAAAATGCTTTTAAGCGCATAAAAACTTACACTCTTGATTTCTGGCTAAATAAAAGCTGTTGCAATGATATTTCCATGCTGAACTGAGTTGGTCTGGGTCAAATATGAAGGCAAACCCACTTTCCTTTCAGTATTTTGCTGCATTTGGCAGAAATCAGCTCATTCGGCCTGAAAATGCTTTTAAGCGCATAAAAACGTAAACTCTTGATTTTTGGCTAAATAAAAGCTGTTGCAATGATATTTCCATGCTGAACTGAGTTGTTCTGGGTCAAATATGAAGGCAAACCCACTTTCCTTTCAGTATTTTGCTGCATTTGGCAGAAACAGGCATATTTGCTCATTCGGCCTGAAAATGCTTTTAAGCGCATAAAAACTTACACTCTTGATTTCTGGCTAAATAAAAGCTGTTGCAATGATATTTCCATGCTGAACTGAATTGTTCTGG